>NW_026557765.1:10773010-10896404 GCF_026930045.1 Uloborus diversus
TAAACAACCAAATATCTTCAATACCTTTTATCTCTAAATCGATTAAGGAAAGCTGACTCATGAAAAGAAATATTTTTAAAGGGTATATGAGGCAGTGAGAAACAAAGGGATGTAATTGACAGAATGAATATTTGTGAGATAATCATTACAAAAATATTAGGGGATCCTCTACTCTGCTTAGGGGCAAGGGATGATACTAGTAGTTCTGGTAGTGCTGTTATATAGCGTGATTTAGAAAAAAAAGTTCAATAAAAGCCTACCTAGGATCTGAACTCAAAACGCGTTTTATAAGGAACTTTAAAAAGTCTACCTACATCCTTTTGCTTCTCACCACCTCATATGGCCTTAGTCATCCATCTGGTGTGATGAATAGCGCCAAGTATTCGAAAAGTAATTGTTTGGAGAAAGACTCCCTAAATTGGTTAAGCAAAATGGGAATGAACTTCTTATAGGCATCCCTAAGCTGCTGCTGTGTTTATTTCTCAAAAAGAAAGTTTGGAACTTCACCTTGATTGCATATTTTATTTTTAATCTTCTATACTTGCTTTGAATTGCTTCTTATCTATACCATTCATCCTGAAATTCTTGAAAAATATCTGGCTGAGACGGATCTAGTGGACGTACCTGTTTTGCAAATCAAATCTTCTTTTAAACCAACTTCTAAAAGCGTGGTAGAGACTTGCTAAATACAAAAACTTTTTCTGTAACAACTGCAATTCAATTACAAAACGCAGTTTTGCACTGCAGATGCCCCTAACAAGTCCCCGTCTAAAAACACAGACCACTTTCTTGAGAATCGTAGTTTTTCCTTTCTCTATGGGGTAGAAAGCCCTTACAAGATTGGGATTTTTAAGCTATTGCTTAGCTCTGACCACCGAGGAATAAAGCAACGTTCCTTATTTATGGCCTCTACAGCAAATTTCAAAAGTTTTATACGCAGTTGTTTGTTTTAGCTTTGAGTTTTAGAGACATAGCTATAGTACAGTGAAGTCCTGTTACAACGAACTTCGAATTACCAGAAATTTTAGTTGTAACATGGTTTTAGTTGTAATGAAATTCAAGCAACGTAATGGAAATCAAATCAGGGCTGAAAATTTGTTTCTTTGAATAGGATATTTCGTTGTATCGGTTATTCGTTGTAACGGGGTTTTACTGTATATATTTCTGATAATATTGCTGTTTTTGCTCTGATTACTTAGCATTGTAAGGGGGTTACAACCATTAACTAAAAGAACTAATACAATTTATTTTTTAATGATTCATTCTTTTTAAGCGATTTGGAGGATATTAGCTACGACCTGACTTAAAGAATCCTAAATAATGTTCAATCAATTTTCACAAGAATTTAAATGAAATTAGACTCAACGAGAATAAAATTCCCTACAAAATGAGACCAGAACGAAGTTTCTGGAATGAATAGTTTTGGTTTTACAGATGAAAAACTACAATTTTTTGCTAAAAATTGCTATTTTTCGTAACTTTAGCCTCTTTGCGGCACGTGTTAATATGATCAAATGACTTGAAACTTTGCAAATCACATTTTCTAGTCTATTGGCTCATGTTAGAGGGGTGTCGCAAAAGATTAGTTGAAAAAAGTTTTTCCTCATATACCTTGTGACCACCCTAGTACATATGCACATACAGACGTCACGAGAAAACTCGTTGTAATTAACTCGGGTATTGTCAAAATGGATATTTCGGGTGTCTATACGTTCTTAGGCGTATATCCACGTGTGGAAGGGTTGAAAAAAAAACTTAATATTCATTCCGGGGCTAGCAAAATGGAAATTAAGGCCGATTTTTGTGTGAAATTTTTTTCGCGAATACAATACTTCCTTTTTGGTAAAAGGAAGTAAAGGTAACTTAATACGAAATTTGAGATTTTTTCAAGGGGAAAACTTCCCTTCCTGTAAGGAAATAAAAACTCCTAATTACTTCTGAAGGAGTATTTGTTGAGCTGTAAACTCACACCCCATCCTTGGAGAAATTCGAATATCATCAAAAACAATTTAGCTCTTAGAAAGAATCCTGGAAAAGTAAGAATTGTAGGATTTATCTTTTAAAAACTACTAAAAAAGAGCAAAATTATACGCATGATAAAATGCATTACAGCGCTCATTTGGCTCTAATAAATCACTTCTTCTTTCAGTTACTTTTATTGCAACAGGATCTACGGTTATGAGTTGATAGTTTCAGCATTCAATGCAAAGTGACAAATTGGTTTCATTCGTTTTCGAAGAACACTCTGTCAACACTAAATGTGGTGGGATAATGTCATAAATAATGACTTTCTAGCCCAAGATAGCCTAGAGACAAGAAATTTTTAAGTTTTCTTTCTCAACGCAAAAAATATGAGAATTTATCATGCTAATAGCTAAAACATTAAGTGCGGGCTATTATTAAAAGCAATAAATTCACTTGATTACGGTTATTTTTGATGTTGTTCAGATTTTTACTATGAATATTTTTTTCTTTAGTTTTGTTTCCTGCAAAAGCAGCTGTAAATTTTCAGAGAAATAAAATTTACTCGTAACTTAACGTTTTTTAAAAGACATAACAAATAAATGAACATCAAAAATTGAATATAGTGTACTGTTTTATTAACATTTTGCTGTTAAAGTTTGTGAAATTTTTCCATCGAAGTTAAATTTGCCTTGTAACATGTGCTGCATTTAAAATTATCCCAACTGTAATATTTTCTTATGATAATCTTGGGCAGAAGTTTTCAGTTCAGTAAACAAAGAATTTTATAGTTAAGACTCTGTATGCAATTCGAAAGGTCAAACTTTCTCTTGATAACATTTCTAATTATAATTAACCAAACGTGGCAGTAGAAAAGTTAAGAGTTTGTTAAATACAATTTTTAATTAAAAAATACGACAAACGGTGCTTTATAGTTAGCTCAATGTTCACGGTAACGCAAATACTGTGAGTGATTTTTAATTTTTGAAAATATTACTGACCCTAAATAATCACCAGTTTACTTTAATTTATGGGTTGTTAGAAATTTTAAAAGTAGCAAAAAATAATTTAATTACGTCTCAACACACTGTTAGTTACTGTGATCCAGGTCATAATTTGTAGCTCATTGTTTTAATACATACATTAAGCAATCTTTCCGTTTTAATTTTTTATTTAAAACAATTAACTAAATTTTACGTAGATTAACAACTATATGAGATTGCGGCTGTTGTGACATCATTAGAAATTTGTTAAATATAATTTCAATTAAAAAATATGACAAACCGTGCTTTCTAGTTAGCTCAATGTTCACGGTAACGCAAATACTATGAGTGATTTTTAATTTTTGAAAATATGACTGACCTTAAATAATCACCAGTTTACTTTATGTGTTGTTAGAAATTTTAAAAGTAGAAAAAAAAATAATTTTATTACATCTCAACACACTTTTAGTTACTGTGATCCAGGTCATAATTTGTAGCTCATTGTTTTAATACATACATTAGGCAATCTTTCAATTTTAATTATTTATTTAAAACAAGCAGCTAAATTTTATGTAGATTAATAACTATATGAGATTGCGGCTGTTGTGGCATCATTAAATCACATTGTTTTTGTAATTGGTAGGGCTAAGTAAGTGTTGGTTTGTTTGATCAAATATTAGTTCAGATATTTAATTTAAAAATAATACAGGATACCGGCCTCTTAAAAAAATCATGAGCAAATGAATTCTGGGAAAACGGCTGTGTATCTTTTAGCCTCTTTCCAGGAGTTAGTACATGTGTATAAATGTAAGTTTTCATTGCAATGATGTGAAGAATGCAAAATGTAGTACTATGGCTTTTTGTTCAAAAAGTCAGAACTTGTTTCACCAAACTTCGGGTAAAACTAATGTATGAGGGGACACTGATAATATTAAAACTAGTATGTTGTGGCCATCACGAAACTTTCTTCTATATTTTTTTTTTCTGATCCCTCCCCATGCTTGACGAGGGAGCAATATTCCCAACAAAAACAAAATTACACATGCAAAAACTTGACGACTATCCCAATGTCTGAATTATTGCAAAAGCAAAGCAAAGAGCGAAAATTGAAAGTTATTTTAAAAGCCTTGCTGAATTAATTACAAATATTTTATTTGTTAACAAACATAAGATGGCAACAGTTAACAATTTTAAATCATTGAGATAATATTTCCTATCATTTCCATACAATTAAAATCACGAGAAATACGCAGACGACAATCTATTACGATTTATCTTTCTTATTGTTGCATTAATAAAAATATTTTTTATTCGCAAAAAAAAAAAAAAAAAAATCAACACCTCTTGGAGCGATCGGCGTCAAAATTGAACCAAAGTCTGTTTACATATGGATTCACATATATTCCAAATTTCAACCAGAACGTAGCATTACTTCTTGAGATAGGGCACTCAAAATGGAAAAAAAGAACGGGTTGATTGCGCTACCCCCCTTTTTAGCTGTTGACACAAAAATAAAATCAGTTCTTATACCCACTAAGGGCTACTTGCCGATAAATTTTTCTTTCATTCCGTTCATTATTTCTTGAGATACAGCAGTCACAATTGACGACAAAAAACGTTCTATAGCTCAACCCCCGTTTGAGTTATTGACACCAAAATTGAATCAGCACCTGTTCCTGTTAATAGCAACATATGGACCAAATTTTGTTTGATTCCGCCAGTTACTTCCTGAGGAATAGCAAGCACGCGTTACTCGAAAAACGTCCCATTGCTTCACCCCCCTTGGAGGAATTCGCGCCAAAAACTAATGGGCACAAGTTCACATAGGGGCACATATGTGTACTAAATTTCGTTCGATTTCATGCGGTAGTTTTTGTTGTAGAGCGGCCACGAAAAACTGGTCACACACAGACGTGACACACATACACACATACACACACACATACACACACACACACACACACACATACACACAGACAGACAAACATTTTTCAAAAATGGTCGAAAAGGAATCAGCACACCTCAAAACGTTCGAATCCGTCAAAATTCGAAATTCGAAAATTTGCAAGAATCCAATACTTTCTTCTATATATTAGATATAGAAGAAAGTAAAAAGAGGCTTCGCATCGGATTTGAACTGTACATACATACTGCGGAATTTTAAATCAATATACATCGAATACTATTAGATGAAAAAGTAGAGCAAAATTAATATTCCACTGTTCATTTTGTGCTTAAGGTTGAAAGTAAACAAGTCTGTTTTCGTACTGAACGAAAAAAAAAGTTGTAATTACTTAAATTTAAATCAAACTTAATTAATGATAATATATAATTATTATTATTATTTTTTACATTTCAAGTAATGAACATAATACATAGCTATTGCTGCAATATTAAAATATTGAAGTCAAATAACTCGTTAAAAACATTCAAAAGTAATTAGTAAATAATAAGCAAATGATAAAAAGATTCATGGTAGGCTTGGAAACTAAATTTATATTAGCGAATAAATGTATGCAGTAATTACTGTTTCGATATCAATATGGTATAAAATAACCAATTATTAAGCAAAAAAACAATACTTTAAATGAATTTCAGGATCTTTCGTGTTATAAAGAAAAACAGAAATTATCTACAAATGCGGGAAAACAAAAAACTAAAAAAATAAGTAACTAAAATAGTAACAATAATAACAGTAAATGATCTTGTTGTAGCATAAAAAAAAGTGAAAACAAAGGTAATTGCAAAAAGTTATGGTTTATACGATCGTAAGGAAACATTTACACGCATTCGTGCCAGAAAAGAAATTAAATGAATTATTGATGCAGTTTGGAGTAGAATTGGGGCAAAATATAAAACGATTCTCTATTTGTATTAAAGTCTTTTCAAAATATAAAAAAATGAACAAAAGCTCATTCTGATAATATGTTATTAATCGTCGTTTGATTTGAAAAAGGGAAGATAAAATCCCATAAAATTAATGATTTCGCATTGTGAATTGGCGACAGTTGAAAAAAAAATGTAAGTTTTACAAGATTTAAAAAAAAAAAAAAAAAAAAAAAAAAACACGTTTTCCCTTCTTAAATTTCACAAAAATATGGAAATCGAAGCATAGCTCACAAAGAAGTTTAAAAAATTTTCTGTTCAAAAATTCATTCTTTTAGTAGTATTCTTTACAAGATGTTATAAGAAGCCAAGGAACTATTTATTTAGTTTTTGAGCACTTTTCATACGAAGGAAAATTTGAAAAATAGAGCTTCCAGTCAATGAATATTTTTCAATAATATTAATAATTTCCAAATAAAAATTCAACTACTCTTGCGCATGAATCATATGAAATCACTTAAATGATAAAAAAGTAAACCCACAGCGATATGTAATAAAAGTAAGAGGATAGTTTTTTAAATATTAGTACTTCCAGCAGACAGATTACAAGCGAAAAAAGAAAAAATAGCAAAATCGTATCACATTTGATGGAACATAAAATACATGACTAACTCTAAAACGTAATAAAAACAACACTGATAGTTTTACAATAGCTAATTCAAACCTTGTAACTAAACCATCTAAATAATCGAAAGTGTGATCCTACATCAAAATAGTTAAATAAACCTTACAAGCAGTAATTACACTAATAGTGAAACTCATTCATTTGATTAATTATCTGCTTAAAGCTTAGACTCCTTAATAGTTACTTTCACGATTAGCAATCGCATTTAAAAGCTTTTAGGATGTGTTTAACCATGACAGATATAAATATTCCAATGCACAAAGTATATGGTTTGCGATTATTATTTTGTTTTTAAAGAGTTTATTTTCTATTTTTAAACACACACATAATTTAAACATGTGTTCCAACACTGTTAGAGAGAGGCAGGTTTGATCTATTTACATTAGATAGTTATTTAAAAACTTAAAGCTAAAAGTATTTCTTGTGCTTTTTTTTTCTTTTGGAAAAAAAAAGAAATTGAATACTCTATTTACTCTATGAAATTTGTTGCAGCTTACACTGTTAAAACCAGGAGTGCTACAGGGGTAAAGAATTTCACCCAAGGGTGAAAAAACGGTGCCTCAGGGTGAAACAAGGGCTAGGAAGTGTTGTTAAGGTGCTTTTGGTTCCTCAGTGGGTGAACGACGTTAACAAAAGTGTTAAAAGACCATTCAATAGGAGAGCGACTCCTTGCGCATGCGCTCTGACTTATCGTCCAACGACAACTTCAGTTTGAATGGCGAACGAAGGAAGTTGCAACGAAATTTACTTTCACATTGAATGAAGAACAAAACTGAAAATTTCGTGGATTAATCTTAGAAATCTCGCGTAAGTAAAGGTATTTGATCATATTGTAACTCTTAGAGCTTTCGAACATATTTAAAGTGATTAAAGTATGTTGCCAACTGCTTATTGTTCCGTTTACCTTAGTAAGTAATTAATATCTTGCTATTTATATCCTGCAAAACTGTTACCTAAAACTATCTATCAGTACTATCTTGAACAACAACAACATTAAAAATAAAAACGTTTAAATCAGCTGATAATTAAATTGCTAATTCCGGAATAAAAATGCATCGACGTAAACAGCCTATATACCAATGTTTATTTCTTCTCAATGAAATAACTACGTAGTGGAAACGAACAGAGCAGCAAAGGCAGAGGAAAAAAAAAAACTGCGTGAAAAGAAATCTCTCTCACTCAGCGTTCGACTCATGAGTTTCACATAGTGTTTTGGTTAACGTATCTTTCTTAGGCGTTATTGCATGAAGCGAATGTAGTTATCTACTCGTTTTTATTTTTAATCTAACGGAAAACTTTACATTGGAAAGAAGGGCTTTTAAATTAGTATTTATCTTGTACGCATAAGGATACTCAAATATCGAATCTTACAATAAGTATTGATAAGTTACGCTCGATTAAAATTTTAAACGTTTATGAAACGCTTTTATTTTCCTATGATTCTAATCTAATGTTACCTAATATTTCTGGTTGTTCCGGCAAATGATTGATGAATACCTTCCCTGTTCATTTTCGGTACGGATTATAGTAAAAATTGTCAACAACATATCAATTACTGAGCAATTCAAGTGTGAATATGAGAAAGTTAGTGCACGAACAGACAAATTAAAGTCATGAACACTTCTAAACTATGTTCGAAAGTTGAAATGTGATCAAATGTCTTCTTATATATAAATCAAAATAAATAAAACACAATTGTATTCAAAAAAGCACACAACACGGGGGGGGGGAATCCCTATAGGAAGCAATAAAGGTGTCATTTTTCTCACCTAGGGTACCATCTTTCACCTACGGTGCACGTTGGGTGAAGGGAGCCAGTTTTTCACCCTTGCTACGGGTGCAGTTTCGGCTCTCTATCGGGTGTCGCTGGTGAACAAGCGTTTCACCCCTGACAGGTGCCAAACGCAACCTGTAGTTTTAACAGTGTAGCTACCTCCATTACTCTGGAGTAACTTAACTGATAAAACTCATGTAAAGTTATACATTGCTTAAGGAAGGCTACACCATAGTAATGTAACTAATGCATAAAGCATCACTCATTTCTACTTAAGGTTACACAATAATTTTCTGAAGGCTTACAAAGAAATTGCCTGAAAGGTTACACATTAACAAAAAATAAGCTTTCATCTGACTTTCTTGATCAAATTATCAATTTCATGCTCTTTAGCAACCAATTATTTTAATACTCAATATTTAATTATTGTAATGTAAAAAGAAGACATTTTTATTGCACTAAGAGAGGAAATGAGCTGAGTGGTGTCTGAACGTTTAACGCAAATCCCAAAGACAAGTCGCAAAGTAACAGCTTTTACAGCTCTGCTACTAAAGCCACTTTTCTTTTCGTTAAAAAGAGGTTACCTGCTTTGCGCCTTTACGCATGTACTTTGAATTCTACTGAAACCATGGTGTAAGGTTCCTCTAACAATTTGAATTTTTAAAACAATGATGAAAATACTTCAGAATTCGTGTAACGTTACTTTCATTAATACTAATAATCTGACACATTTTTAATGTGTGCATATGCTCTATTTAATGCGTTTAAAATGCACAGTCATGGGAAACAAAAACGAAACAAAATTTTTCAACTATTATACTTACAAGGAGAAGGCACGACCGTGGGGTCGGAGATTTGCGTCAATTTTTTTTTGTGGTGAAGGAGGACACCTAGTACCTTACGTGGTTCAAGTAATACGACGCAATACTCAGAAAATTATGAGAAAAATTGATTTAAAGTCGCCATAGAGTCTCTTAGGCACCTCATGAATTTAAAATGTCAGTCCCATGCCGAGCCGCCACTAGCCTAGTTGGTTAAGGCGCGGTCTTGTGCTCCAAAGATAGCACGATCGAATCCCACTATGGACCTTTTTCTTTTCTCTTCTCTTTTTTTTTTTTTTGCTATCACAACAACTAGTGGTAACGCTTTTCACCCCTATATTACTTTCTGAAATTTATTTTTGCCAAGGATCGCTAACTTTTTCATTCACTGAAAAACATTCTTGCTCGTTGTTCTGTACGGTTTGTTTTGCCTAGTAAAGGTTTTTGATCTGTGATCCCCGTATAAGGAACGTCTGCTCATAGGACATTCGTATTTTTTTCTTTTTTTATCACACAGCAATTATTGAAATAGTTTCTCTTCCCTAGATAATTTTTAATAAATTAATTTACATATTTTTATTTTAAATCATTTTCTTTTTATTCCAGCAAAACAATTTAAAACAATTCATATTTTTCACCACTACTTTATTACCACTAATTGTTGCGACCGGCAAAAAAAAAAAGAAGAGCAAAGTAAAAGGTCCAGAGTGGGATTCGATCGTGGCATCTCTGGAGCAAAAGATCACGCCTTAACCAACTAGGCTAGCGGCGGCTTCTCAAGAGACTGACATTTTAAACGCATAAGGTGAATATGAGACTCCATGGTGACTTTAAATACATTTTTCTCATAATTTTCTGAGTATTGCGTCGTATTAGTTAAACCACGTAAGGTACTAGGGGTCCTCTTTCACCACAGAAAAATATTGACGCAAATCTCCGACCCCACGGTCATGCCGTCTCCTTGTTAGTAGGAAAGAAAGGTACAATGAAACCTGTGAAAGTTGACCACTCGCGGTGGACTACTTTAGTGGTCAACTTAAACAGGTGGTCAACTTACAGAGGTTGATTTATATGATAAGGGCTGATTCCGTACCTGAAAAAAGCGGTCAACTTAGACAAATGGTCAACTTACAACGGTGGTCAACTTCACAGGTTTTACTGCATTAGGGGGGGGGGGGTGACATAGATTAAAGTATGCCTTAAAACTGCGTGAATGCGTTTTTGATAAAGGACCACATACAATGTAAAAGAAACAGAAATTCTGAACTTTTGATTTGAAACCATTATTTTTACATAAATACATTTTTACCTGCAGTCCGACTGCAGACCGAAAAACAATATTTCAGGGGGGGGGGCATATAAAACGGTATTTTTAACGGACAAGTTTACCATGAAACGGAGAATAATCTTACGAAAACTAAAGATACTGGTTATAATGCGTTAAGTTTGGGAAAACGGCTGGATCACAAAATATATATATATGCGAGGTTAAATTTTGAAGCTGAATATTAATATGTCATAAAAGAAAGTGGAGTTCCACTGAAATCTGAAATGCAAATTCGTTTTATAGAATGCAATTAAAGAGTTCATTAGTAATTTAGAAATTTATTTGCAACAATGCACATTTTATCATAGACAGTGAAATGTTTATTTGCCAGAAACGTAATTAACAGATCTTTCGTTGTGCTTTTATAGTTGAATTGTAATAATTCTAGCATCGTGTTAATGGCATTTATTAATGGTGTTACTTTTTTGCGTCTTTTTTCATGCACTACTTAAATTGTAAAGTTTGGTAATGTGCTATTAATAATTAAGACAAAAAATGAAGATAAGAACGTATGTTATTGAAAAAAAAAAAGTTTTTAGAAAATTATAAAAGAAAAATTAGTTTGAATTTTGAGATCTTGAATTCAAATTTTGTTTTACGCAAAGACCACGAATTGCGATGGTACCCAATTCGAAAGCTTTTTTGTTTCTACTAATGACTTTTATCGCAACCATAATTTGAATTCAAAGATTCAAAATTCAAGTGAATGCCAGGGGCAGGATGCTGGATATTTTGTGCTGTATACTAGATATTTTGTGTTGTATGCTGGATATTTTGTGCTGTATTCTGGATAGTTTGAGATAGATGCTGGATGTTGTGTGCTGGGTACTATTATCGTGTAAAAAGCATTGTGTAAAGTCGAAAATGTCTTTTATAAATAATTTGATTCTGAGGCACAAGGAAGCCTGCAATGTAAGCATAGAAAATATAATCAAAGGACCCAGAGGTCATTCCACGGTCAAGTGAAAACAATGAGCAAATTCGTGATTGCTAAAAAACATTAATACAAAAATAATTTAAAAAGTCCTGAAAGCTCGGGACAAAATTATTTCCATCTCTCAAAGTCATCTTTCAGAAAGGCTTTTAAGTTAATTTACGTTTATTTTGTTTAACCCATTCGATGACCAGCCCGAAAACCCTTAACTCGCATGCCGCAGGTAACAAAACGGAGTTGCTTTTTGCTACGTTGTAATAACACTTTTCTCCCCATTTTGCTATCGGTATTTTAATGTTGTTTTTGCTGTTCAGCTTGCATTCGAAAATCGCTTCGCTTTATTTGTTTTTAAGCACTGAATTAAACAGTGCAATAAAATACAAGGTTGCTAATATGTGCTGAAATATTCATACATTTACGCAGTACATAACAGGAAAACAAGAAACAATAGAGGATTGGACGAAAAGAAATTATTTTCATAACACTAATTATTTTATTGATTTATTTTTCCTTTTTGCTTTTATCTCAGTATATCTTTTTTTTTTCTTTTACTGTTAAATGTAAGATGATCTATCTTTCAAAAGGCCTCAACAAAACATTCTTCAAACAATTGACTGATCGATCCAACGTGTGAGCAAGCGAATTGAATAGACAAAAACGCTTTAAGTGTGGGAATGATTTTCTAACAGGATAAAAAGTATTCTTCGGTGCCTTTTGATATATTGTGACACTTCAAAACGACCAATAAACACAGAGACATCCCTTTGATGGCAGAACTATGGTCGACTTTTATCGTAATTCAGATGACTTTTAAATCCCTTCTGAATGCCCAGATATCAGTTGCTCAAGCGTGGGAAGTATTTTAAAGATAAAGATTACAAAAGATCAAAACTTCCGGCTAATCCCCTATTTCCCTAAAGGATACTTTTGTGCATGCAACTAAAAGCCCCCAGCTGAGAGAGGAGTAACTGGACCGACTGGGAGGTCTGTATTCTCCAAGGACCCTCTTTGCGAACATCCGAGCAAGTTAGTTCCATTCAAAGAATGGTCAGAAGGTTTTAGTGTTCTGTGGTCAACTCTTCCACATTATTTTCTTACAACAAAACAGTATAGCTCAGAAAGGAATTTCAAAGCAAGCATTTATGCTTTAACGACGGAACATGTCTTCAAAAGGAAAAAAAAAAGGAGATCTTGCTTGAAATCGAGTCGGATTTTAAATCTTTTTTTTAAACATACTTGGATAAATTTTATTTAGTTTCTTAGGATTATTTACTAATTATGGCAATTTGATTATTGAAAAGAAACCAAATATTTAATTTATATTTTTAAAATCTCATAAAAGAAGGTGCAATTAAAACATTGGAGCTATTTTAAGACAATAAATAAAATCTGAAAAATAATTGGAGAAAAGGAATGTTTCGTTTCTCATGAGTAAAGCGTACAACAAAAGAACTCAAGATATTATCATTTCCTTCGTACTGTCGTATCTATTTTATGTTTTGCATAGTCAACTTTTACGTATAGTCAATGCGGTCTCATTTTTTTTTTTCGTGAAATAAAAAATATTCAAAACAGTATCACTAAAAATCCATCAAATGGTGCCGCGAATAATTTACGTTTCAAAATATCATGATTTAAAAATAAATAAGTAATAAAAAATAATAATAGTGTACAAATAAATAAAAAGCGTAGTAAACACATTATAATAATAAAAAAAACATACTCGTACAAAATTAAGGTATGTAAGATAATTTGAAAAAATAATATTGTGTAAAATAAATTATAAAATTTGAGGATTATGAACAATTTAGTGAAGGATACTTGCGTAAGAAGGTGGATTTTTGATAACAAGAAAAACATATTTCTGTTTATTTGCTTTATTCAGGCATAGAAATACTGATAAATATGCAAGGAAATATTTTCACACTTGTTCATCAGGAGTTCAAATGCCAGAATGCTAAGAAACAAAGCTTCCACGAAAAGATAAAAATATAATGCCTGATTATTTGAAGCATTATACGTGTCCCATCAAAGAGTACTTGAAAGGTTAATATCTTAGTAAAATAAAATAAATTACAGCAAGTTCCGTGAAATACTATAAGTTACATCCCTTTTGTCTAAGGAAAAGAGCTTGATTACCGCTCCCCAAAAAGCTCCAGAACCCAACAGAGAAGCGCAATAACAGGGTTCTGCCCCTGGAAGGATCGCCGACACATATTCGGCCGAAGCAAAAACTGCTAGAAACGCCGTGACGACACAGGATCGTCGAGGGCAGTTAGGAACCATTTTCTTGCGACGAGCCTGAATCGGCCGGGGCAGTATTAACACAAACTGCGCGGCCGATCCTGTATCGGCCGGGGCAAGGAATGGGAACATAAACCAAGCATTTGGTAAGATAAATAAGTATTTAAAATATTATATTATTAATGACAAGAAAACAATGCTGAAAGTTATCGTGTCAAATTTCCTTGTTATTTAAAGCTTTTCTTTCCCAAGTGGAACATTAAATGTCGGTTTTCAAAAGTATACTTTATTTTCGATTTATTTGTCAAGCATAAGTCTTAGTTTAAAAGATCACACGCTTTTGACACGATATCTAAGGAATGAAAATTATTTTTTAGTTACGAAGTACTTTACTTTGACATGCAGCTGACGTTGAAAGAAGTATTAGAAACACGTAAAGTAACATTACATAACATCTTTTGTTTCAGGGAAATTCTTTATAATTCATTATTGTGCGGTGTTGTTTCGTCATCTACAAGGTTGTCACGATTTCAAAGTGCTTTAGTTTAAAAACTGCTGGTCAGAATAAGTTGAAATTTCACCAGAAGAACAATGAGGCCATGCGACTCTGTTAGGTGAAGGTTAAACATTATATTAGTGTCAAGATAGGCCGATCGAATGCGCTGTCAGGATAATTTAAGGAGAAACGCCTACTAAAGGGGTTCGTCAAGTACGGAAGTGTTGTTTTTAGTAGATTTTAAGGGTTTAAGGGTTTTAGAAAATTAAATATTTTAATAGACAAAATATCGTACTACACAGAAAACAATGAAATGTCAAGAGAAAATAAGAAGCTAAATGAAACAAGAACTTAACAACTGATAAAACTATTAATCGTTAATTATGTCCTCCGCCTTGTTTATCCACTAGTTCAAAATGTAAAACAGCAAATTTAGCATTTGGATGGAATGTATCGTTTCTGTTGTTATTTCTTCCGGGATCATCTCACATGCTAGTTATTAGCATACCACCATAACAACAGTGTAAAATTATACAGGGCCAATCTATCAACACCTTTTGGTACTTTACGAAATAAAATTCGGTAGACTCTCCAGTGTTCTAGTAAAATATCATGCCCTTCGGACCAGTACTCTTTAAATTAGGCATTTTGAAATTGTAACTTCAATTATAATAACCCTGTATATTACTGTTAAAAAAAGACTAATTCGCTTACAATAAAACAGGACTATTTATTAACAGAGCAAATGTATCAACAAAATGAGTTTTTGTTGTAAATCTCTTCTATCAAGGGATCTTATGTTTAATTTGCGATAGCACGTTTTGTTTATATACCTTTGCCCCTCATTTACTTTTTTAAGAGTCCAGGAAAATATACAGTGGCTCCCAAAAGTCTTCGTACACCTACGACTTTCATTGAAATGAGCCCCAATCCATTAGTTAGAATTAATATTTCAGAATAGGTATTTAATTGTAAGATCTATGATCAATTTCTAACCAAACTGCAGGAATAATTTTTTTAAAAAATTAAATTATTTTAATTATTATTATTTTATTATTTAAATTATTTTTTAAAAATCAAAAATCAAAAAGTGCCGGAAATTTTATCTCATAAAAGTCTTCGTACACTTTATAAAATGTCTATATATTATTGTATAATCTAACTTTTGATTAAGTTATTAATTAGTAGAATATCATACAGTATTCATAACACCTTTTAAACGTCTGGGAATAAATTTCATTCTTTTTCCTTCTTTTTTTTGCGTAATTTCTGAGTAAGTGTTCAACCACACTTCAAATCTTACTGTTTCTAGCTCTATTTTCGTTTGAAAGCCCTGTTTTCGGAATCTACCCTCCAGATATCTCTAAATACGTTACATTAAGTTAAAATCTGGAGTTTGCAGGAGTATTTTCTAAACTTTAGGACAATTTTCGAGGCACTAGACGCAAACGTTGAAAGCCGTGTGCTTCTTATCGTTATCTTGATAAAAAACAAAGAAATTTCCAATAACCAAATTTTTGGCTAAGAGTTCAAAATTTGTTTTTAAAATATTTAAAGGAACAGTATGATTCATTATTTCATTAAAAATTACAAACTACCAAGTCCTGATGCTGATATGCACCCTCACACTAGAACACCTCCACCGTCCTGATTAACTGATCCAAATAAGTTCTTAAGATTAAGTTCCTAATTTTTTCTTCTACTTACAGTTATACAACAATTTAACCAAAAATGTTGAATTAATTTTTATCTGTAAGTAACACATGATTCTAAAACGTTTTTGGGTTAGTTATCATTGATTTTGCGACGAAGCTTTCTGTTTTTCGCACGACCAAGAAAATTTCTGCGGAAAGAGGACCCATTTAATCCTGCTAATCAAAGAACTTGGCGAACAATTTAGGTGAAAATTAAATGTAAAATGCTTCATTTAACTCTGCAGAAACCTTTACAGTACACAAATGTGTGTTTTTCATAAATTTTTTAGCTTTAAATCTCCGATCACGTTTTGTCAGCTTTGCCGGTTGCGCTTTTCTTACCCTGTTTTCGGTCCGATTCCTTTCTTTAAAGCATTTTATCTAGCACTTTACTATACAAACAAATAAATTAACTAATTTAGAGACATTTCAAACCAATTTACCACTACGGAGGGAAAAAAAATTCAAATTTTGAATGGTGTTTGCGGTTTTTTACGAATACCAGCCATTTTACAGTATTAATGACTTTTAAGGGTCAACACAATGCAAAAATATAAATAAAACGGCATATGAAAATTTTAATCATGAATATATTCGAAAATATTCGAGTGTACGATGACTTTTGTGGCGTGTAATTTCTCTGTCTCTTCGTTTTCTGACCCATTTCAAAAAGTAGCTAAGTCAATATTTTGAAAAAACCAATGGGTTGTATTTAGAATGACATAGGAATGATGTGAAAAAATATTGGACTTAATATTCGAATTCAGTTTCGAGTTATTTTGGTTTTACTAAAAAACTTCAAAGTGTACGAACACTTTTGGGAGCCACTGTACGTGTTTGATCTTTACTCAGGGCCGGTCACCGAGAGCCATGTCAGCCTAGTTGGAAATAAGGATCTAGGCTGTTTAAGGTACTTGAATTAAAATCGTAGTAATACAACTTTATAGATGGGGGGCCCTCGGTGGCCCTGTCTTTCTTGCATTCTCCTTCTTAAGTAAAAAAGTAATATTTGCATCCGCGTAAACAGGAGAAGGTTTGAGAATTAAAGTCCGTTATCACTCAAAAAAAAAAAAAAAACTAGTTTTGAACACAATTGATCATTGGTATGTTTATCGCTATTCTTACTATCACACTTGCACAAGCTTAACATCATCAAAATGTTTAGGGAACATTTTGCATGTTTATCTTTCATACGTCATAAAATGCTTTAAATTTGATCTAAAACTATTCCTCAATTCATCAGTAAAGATAATGAGCTCTTCACTGTTTTTACTTCCTTTTACGAAAAAGGAAGTATTGTATTCGCGAAAGAATTTTCACTCAAAATTCGGCCTTAATTTCCATTTTGTTCACCCCCGAATTAATGTTGAGTTTTTCTTTTTCAACCCGACCACACGCAGATAAGTGTCTAAGAAGGTATCAACACCCGAAATATTCATTTTGACATTCCCCGAGTTAATTACAACGACTTTTTTCGTGACGTCCGTATGTACGTATGTGCGTATGTGCGGGTGTATGTCGCATACCTCAAGAGAGGTATGTCCTAGAAAGTTGAAATTTAGTACGTAGACTCCTAGTGATGTCTAGTAATGCACCTCCCCTTTTGGTTTTATTCGGGTGTTTCTAGGGGTCTTTTGCGCCTTTTTGGTTGGAAATCATTGTTAATTTCGATGGATGCTCAAGTGGTGTTATAATTTGACGGACACTTGGCGATATATCGCCAGTCTTTTGGGCGCCAAGTTTTGTCGCCAACTTGGTGACAAATTTGGCGATTTTTTTTTTTAAATCTGGTTTTAATTTGGCCACTGGTGGTGATATTTAGAGAGTAAACTATTAAATCACATTAAAATCGCCAATAACGGGAAAATGAAAATAATTTGGAGTGAAAAGAAGTCATGTGATGCACACATCAGCTCGTTTTGTTATAATGTTCTTGGCACCAAACAAAGCTTTCACTAAGTTGTAAACTGAAGGAACACATACTCTAAGACTTAAGTTATTAATATCTGTTTTATTTAATCTTTTAAATAGGTTTGGGACAATAAAGCATTTTTAGGGAAGTGACAATTATTGAATTTAGTTTGTGAGTCGAAGACTTATTGGCAGACTTTTATTGAAAGTTGTTTTTTCTCGAAGCATATTGTGCGTTAGCTATGATATAACATTAATATTTTTCTGTGATTCTGTTTGTATCGTAGATATTGTCTGCTTTGAAACAGTGCCACATTGCTCTGGTATCAAGTTACTCTATTGTGGGGAGGCATAGACTTCACAGTTTACTTAACTACTAATACTATTTATTCTAATAATGCACAGATGGTCATATGAACTGATAAATTATTTACAAGTGACATATATATGTATTCTCATAATGTTTGGATACCGTAGCATCACTGTTTGTCCATTTATATAGGAATATTGCAGTACCGTAGTACGCATTACGTACACTCTAAAAACAACAATTTCAAAAATGACGAAAAAGTACTCAAATTTAAACATATCGCGAGTCAAAATGGCTCGACTACGTTGTATTTAAATTTGAAACATTCAAATACGCAAATCAACATGTGTGCTCACTTTTGAGGTATTTGTGCTCATTTTTGAATTTGTAATAAGTTCAAAAGTGAGTATTATATACTCATTTTTGAGTATGAAATAATTTAGCACACTGTTTGAAAACATGTTTACTCATATTTGAAACAAAAGGTTTCAAGAAAATTTGAAATCATGAATGTACTCGTTTTTGAAAACTTCATTCTTCTCAGTGTACTGGTCTGCGTTCAAGGTCTTTCTCCCTTTTACCCGCGCGCTGCACCACGTCGCTCCACGATGACATTGGCAGCGCCACCCCGGATCCATAGGGAATATTGTTGCTTAGTTGTGCAGGGGGCTTGCTGGGCACGTGTTTGCTAGTTAACACCCTAGATCAGAAATTAGTAAATGGAGAGAGATAGTTCAATCATTGGCTTAACAAAAGCTTAGGCAAAGAGCTCATGTCACGTGACTTAACAACGACGAATAGTTGACACGTTTTGCGTGAAACTGGCGAAAGAATCCTGTTTTCTTCCGCAATGCTTTGCTTTGAAATCTGTCACGTGACTTGGTGTCTTTGCTTTACTAAGGAAAGTCTTCATTCCCTCCATGTTATCCTTTCTCGATGGCTCTCACACTGATATGTTTTTAATCGACGATAGCTTGCGACGTATCACTTTTTTTTTCCAGTTAAAAATTCAAAAAATCCAACTGTGTTGGATTCTTACACAAATAAAAGGGCATATGGGGGTAACGGCATCAGCAATAGACATGCTTAAGACATCGCTCTCGGGTTAACTCACATTTCTGAGCCCTTTAATGTATTTAGACTTTCTAAGTTATTTTTCTCTTTTGAAACAACATCTCATCTAACGTTTGGATGCTTCTGGATCCACTGAATTAGTTATTTCCATTTTTATTTGCTCAATTTCATAAAAAAGGGCCGACCCCAATTACAGATACCGAAAAATATGATGATACAAAGTTAGATAGAATAAGGAGAGGATGAGTTATGGAAAAAATTCTCTTTTTCCCTTTATTTTTTTTTTGATAACTAAATCATTTTTAAATTCAAATGAACACGAAACACCGGCAGACCTTGTGGTTTCTATTTATAACCTTCCACCACTGCCTTGTACAGTGCTTGTGCGAAATTTACAAATTATTAGACTAAGACTGTTTTAAAAGCAAATTCTTTATTGGTTACGTAACTATAGACACATTAACGAACAATGAAATAATTATCTGATATTTAGTATGCATTCCCTTGTTCTTGATGAGCATTTTAAGTCTTTTTGGCATACTTTTCACAAGGCTTACTCATTTCTTAACTTTTTAAAAAAGGAGGTAAAAAATTGTTTGTACTCACTATTATACATACTCACATATACATATTCACTAATTACCTAAGACTAACTTTAAATGTAACAGAACACACTAAAAAAAAAAGAACTAGTGAACTGTTTAAGCTGATTGAGGTTATGTTCCTAGTAGGTAGATAAATAAAGAACATCAACAAAGCAGACAGTGCTGCCACCTGCAGACATTAATTTATGCTAAAATAACGTAATAATTAATGTACAGTATGTACTGTACTTTAACAGTAAAATAAATAGTATTTAAGTACACATAAAGTACGAAAAACAAAAAAAAAAAAAAAAAAACTCTTTAGTCTAATAAGTTGGCTAGCACTGTAAATTCCTACTGGCTCATAAAATTTATTCTGATAACACTAATGGTTGCACCCTATTCATAGGCAACATTAGTTTCAACCGCCTAAAATTCTTATTATTTAAATCCAAACTTATGACTTTCTTTTACTAGAACCTTGTCTACAGAGTTGGGCAAATTTTAATTGCATTGACAATTAAAGATTAACAATTGATTAATTGGTAAACATAACCGCAACAACTAACAATTTATCAATTTTAATTGTGGAAAATTACAATTAACAATTAATTAATTGTTAATTGAAGTTTACCACAGTTAACAATTAATTAATTGTTAGTTGTAGTTTACCACAGTTAACAATTAATTAGTTGTTAATTGTAGTTTAGCACAGTTAACAATTAATTAATTGTTAATTGTAGTTTACTACAATTAAAAATTGTCGATTGTTCTGTGATTTTTAATTAAAAGTAACTCATAAAAAAATTAATGGTTTTGTACAATATATTCTACAGACGACAGGTCTACAGGGGACGTGGACGCTAAACGGGTAACATATTACTATCTAACTATTTAAATACACATGTTAGCAACAAATAAAATATCAATAAAATATCAGTAACTTTCAGTAAATTACCGCCCAATAGCCAGAGCTAAAGCAGAAATATATGAAATACTCGAGTTGAACCGAACCATTGCTTTGGTCACTCGTCTGGTCTGCGCTAATTCTATATTAGCTACCAGTTTGTTTGGCACTCTTGGCTTCCTTAAGAGGTTTTCCATCTCCAGCTCAGTCACTTTTCTATACCGGACTGATGCGCGTTAATAAGCACAAAACTGCAATCCTCGGCTAGAAATGCCTGAGCTGGCGGTGTATTTCATGTATCAGTAACTTTGTTACGAGCAATAAATTATTTACTGCAGCATATGACTTTTCTCAAAAAATCTTATGGTTCCAGCAAAATATCCACAAAAAAGGTATATTTCAATTAAAAAAAAGTTTTCCGTAATATAAGAAAACGAAGAACATCTGAGGGAAATTACAGAAACGCATCTCAATGACACGATTAAAAAAAAAGAAAGAAAATTAAACAGAGCGGTCTCTGAGATTTTACGTCCCCTGTTATGTCCTTCTTTCTGACTTCGCCTGTTACAGGTTAAACTATAAAACAATGATTTGCACAGTTTTAAAACACTTAATTAAAACACAAACATTTACGTGTGGAAAAAACTTGCCAAGACGAGAATACTTCAGGGGGTGAGCGAGGAATCAACACTGAGAACGAAAATACGAATTCGAATAATACTTTAAACTCTGTACGCTGCGCTGTAATTATTGATACAATAAGTTAATTGTTCGTTTTAATTGTTTCATAAAACAATTAAAAAAATTAATTGCAATTACTTTAATTGTGAAAAGCAATTAACGCACATTAATCTAATTAAATTAATTGCAAAGTACAATTACTAGTTTAATTGCAATTAATTTAATTGCAATTAAATTAATTGCAATTAATTTAATTGCAATTACTTTTTTAATCAATTGACAAGGCAATTGAAAAAATAACTGATTAATGCCCAACACTGCTTGTCTATTACTGGTGCCGTTACCATATTTGGAGTAAAATCTTGATTTCGTTAAGATCATTTTTTAATCTCTTCCTTTACCGAGCTTATCAATTGTGTATTTACGGTAGGTAACACATCTTAATGTTTAAAGACAAAGGACGGAGAAGGTATACTGCTCTAAAAATTTTAGTATTTGCATCTAAAAATGTAAAAATGTCTTAACACAAAAGCGGCAGTAGTTTATGTTTTCAGATAAAATTTGCATTAAGGGTACATCCTTTGCACCTCCCCAGGAAAAATAGAAATGAGGGACTTGAATTAAATAAAACTAGAACAGTTTGAGTGTGTTCAAGAAATTTGCAGGTGAGCTTAGAAATGAGGGAGGGGGAGGACATGATAGAAGTGCACCAAAATCTCGTTACTACATTGCAATTATCAAAAAAAAAAAAAAAAAAGTTCTAGAAAACTAACTTTGGTTAGTCGAGGTTTCGGTTAAAGGCATTTCAGAAAATCTATCTGGTGTACAAATGAGTTTTAAAGGATTTTCAAGAGATTGCGTCACTGGTATTAAATCGAAATGGATAATGTTGCAACTAACTTCGTTTTATAACCTCATCGTTAGGCATTCATTTTCAGTACATTACAGTTCGCTGAAGTGAAAACAGTATAGTTTTTGTGAGCTCTGAATACGTCAACTTTTGTGACAACAAAACACAATGCGCGGAAAAGTTCACTTTTCTGCTTCTATTTGAAGAAAAGCGCAGCTGAAGGTAATCGAATGCTGCAAGAACCTTACGGGGAACATACTTCACCGATTTCCATATGTGAGTTTTGGGGTAGACGTTTTAGAAATGGTGATTTTAACACCAATGACAAAGAGCATGATGGACGGCCATAAATGTTTGAGGATGAAGAATTGGGGGCTATATTGGACGAAGACTAGTGCGAAACAACTTTACCGAGCTCAATTAACGGGTTTGAGCCGAATAATGAGGCAAAAAAGGTCACAATATAAGGAGAGACACGACAAGGTATTTGGCGACATGATAACGCTCGATCGCATGTTGCGCAGCTGGTCATAACGTACCTCGATACCATGAAACGGGCAATCCTACCCCACCCGCTATATAGCCTAGACATTGCCCTTTCCGATTACTATTTGTTTTCGTCGATGGCACATACTCTTGAGGATCAGCACTTCTGTTTTGAAGAAGTCCAAAATTGGATCGATTCGTGGATCACATCAAAGACGCATCGTTTTTTCGAGATAACATCCGAAAATTGTCAGAAAAATGGAAAAAGGTAGTGGCCAACGATGGACAACACTTAGAAAAAGGAACATGAAACCATTTTTTCACAATAAAGCGTCAAACTTTAAAAAAAAAAAAAAAAAAAAAAAAAAAAAAACACCCTAAAACTTATTTGTAAGCCAGATAGATTCTATTGCATTTATCTTTGAAACTTTTTAGAATAAGTGTTGCTCGTACGCTACAGAAAATTAGAAAAAAAAAATCTACTACTTATAATTTTGAGGCAACTTTAACTATGAACGTTAGTGGTGTTACATCGTTTCTGAAACATTGCAAAAGCGAGAAAACTGTGGGCTTCTAAGTTGTTATTTGAATCCAAAAATCAGGCACTTCAATAAGAAAGCAAAGATAAGTAACGTTTTAGTTAAAGGTAACTGTAGGTTCTTTTCACCTATTTATTATTTAACTAGCGGCCCGACCCGACCTTGTTCGGGTTAAAACACCGTCTACCTTAAGTTAATGTTGTGCAGGTACTTTTTAATTTGAAATTAATTAGTAAGCAACGTATTTTGTTTCCTTTTTATGAGGTTTGAAACAAATTGATTTATCGCATTTCCTTATCAAGGGAGACTAACATACTGAACAATACAATCTTCCCATATGTAACGTTGTCGTATAGTTGTACGTTTGAGCATTTGATTTTATGATGGTAATGGCATAAGAAATTTTAATTGGATTTTGCAATCACTTAAATTGGATAAAGGAATATACAGGGACCATGGGGATGCAAGGAATATGAGCAACTGATCTGCTGCTGGTGATGTAAGAACAATACTCTAAATCATATTATTCTGTAGTGAATTTAATTGAGGTCCAATTATACTGACAAATTCAAGTTGTGCAGTAAAATTATTGGGATATCCCCTTAAATTTAAAAGCATGAAAAGAAGTCCCGAGGAGTGAAGGGAATTAAAGAATTCATATGGATGATGCACAGCGTTATTGGCAAAAACTATGGACTTCTCGACGTTCATATGTAATTTGTTTGACAAAGATTCCTGGTTTCAGAATAAACAATCAAGATTAATTTAGAGAGAATTTCCCAAGTCATCATTTTGATAAGATGTCCTTTTCCAGGCATTTTCCCGTTACTCACTTTTAATAAAAAAAACTCTAGTGATGCTTACAACCATCTCATAAACGGGTTCTTACAGTTGTTCTTAATATACAGGGGTTGTAAAGGGCTTCCAAAAGAAAACGATTTAAATTGGACTTGAGGTATGTCTGCACGCGTTCCTCTAGGGTACCGCACAAAGAGTTTGATGAAAGTCACCGTTAAATACGGAGGTGACACCTCTCATAATATTGTTTCAAGCTCTTTGGCCTTTTAGTGTTCTATCTGTGCCTTCTATAGCCGAACAGTGACTCATTGGAGAAGTTCTTCTAATTGCCCGGTTTTTTCTTATGGAACATACGGAGTCTTTCTGGTGGAGATATACAAAGTATTCTAAACGTGGAATTGTCAAATCCTCCACCTCTAAGTAAAGTCCCGCTAGTTACGCAAAAATACACATCGTAAAACGCTGTTGATCAATTTCTGACTAGTGTTGAATTTATCAAGGTTTTCCAGTTCCACCGGGTATGCCGATAAACATTAATTTGCGTTCCTAGTGTTCATGTACCAATCTTGTTTCAATTTTCGTTCATTCTCTGCGGCGGTGGCAAACAAAAGTCGACAACTGAGGGTCCACTTGATTAACAAATTTTGCCTTCTATTTAAAATAGACTTCGGTTTATATCTTTTGATATTGAACGACAATCAAAGTATTTCTGTTGACGTTCTCCTTGAATGTGTTGTCGCAGAGATATTTTTTAAATATTTGCCATAAAGCAATCGGATATAAAAGTTGATAAAAAAAAAAGCTAAAATAGTTATAAACAATCCTCTGAGTTTGGGAGCGGCCTCAGAAGGTAACATGTATCAAATAAGGTTAGTTTTCGAGGCTTGTCGTCCTCTATATGAACGAGTTCTGCAAATGCTTCTTGATAGGTTGGCAGTACCTTCTACTGTCAGAAGAGTTTGGAAATATGTTTGGATCATGAAATTGTTCTAAATGAATTCTTTAGTAACAAAATTCGAATTGACTACTAGGAAGCATATTGTATATCCTACCCAAGAGGTAAGTCTTTCTCAAGCCCGGCATGCCTTTCAACTTGTGCTCGTTTTCTTCGAAACACTTGCATTTTTTACATGCCTCTATTTTTTATATTTTTTTTCTGGAAAATTCTTTCTGATTGGATATTTGTAAGCTATATTGTTGAATTGTAATAAATCCTTAAATACGGTCATAATAAAGAATATTTCTCCAAATAATTTATTTATATTTTCCACTTTGTCAATTTCTTTCCTATCAAATGTTCTTTGTTTCTTGCTGTTTAAACTCTTAACTTTGAATATACTGTTATTATTTGCAATTACTCTTTGAGTTGAGAATTTTCTAAACTAAATGTACTTTAGTGAATTCATGAGCAGATGCTTCCCTTTACGATTTTAGTATGAATAAAAAACTTTAAAGGACAGCCCGAAATGCATGCAAAATTTCCAGTTTTAGAAATACGGATTGCAATCGTCTATCTGCACCACTCGGTTTTAAAAACTAATTTCCTTCAAACGAATCTCCTTTTAATTCGTTTAAATATTATTTGAGGCATTAATATTCGGTGGCTCTAAATGATTTGCAATGGCGAAGGCTAATTGAAAGCCTCAAGTACATGTAAAGCTTTTGGCGGCTGACATCCCTCAACGTTCAGTTCCACTTCGTGATTTGTTTTACTCTTACGTGTTCCCATCAACCAGCTTTTAGTCCGAAGAGAACCTTGGAATATTCTGTCATTGCATAAGCGAGAAAACCTGTTCTTGTTTTTTACGCATATAAGAAAAAAACAGCACGAAACATAAAAGGGTAGCGAAGACAGACTATTGGTTTTAAAAGTAGTATAAGCACATATATGCATAAATTATAACCAATGTCACTCAGTAAGAATGCACCTTTCATACAGTGAAAAAATGTTTCAAATAGTTGCAATGGTTCCGGAGATTACCTCGAACATATAAACATACAAAAATCCGCTCTCTCTTTATAATGTTAGTATAGATTAGGTTCCCAATTAAATGGGGATACATGTTTTCACATTTAATGTTTTTAGCAAAATATTCCAAGTTACTTCCAAAACATAATTGCCAATCGCGCACTGTTCTACTGTACTCACTAATTACCTAGTATAACATTTTATTTATAACTAGAGACCGGATTACATGCTCAACAAAATCATCAAAATACGTATTGAAATATGCATATATCATCAATATACCTGCGAAAATTCCTAAATTCTGCGTACAAATTCAGAAAATATTCACTTTTTTTTTAAATTCAGGCAAATAAAAGTCTTCATAACTGAGTAAAAACACAAATAAACTTTCCATTTTTTTTCATTTCTTTTTTTTTTTTTGGCGATACCATGCACAAAAAAACATGCACATTAAGAGTCTGCAAAAACAAAATCCGACGATCCGAGAAAAACCCACAGTTTGCCTAATTTTTAATTATTCTTTAAAGAACAAACTAGTTTTTGCAATTTAAAAAAAAAAAAAAATCCAAAAGTACGGAGAAAATGCAGTAATACACAGATGTTTTGAAAATTTGCAGTTTATATGCAGTTACAGCATTGACGTAAAAAGAAACAAAACTATGTACGTATGCAAGTTCATTTAACCCAGGCTCTGATTAACATTCGTATTTCAATAGATTGTGCATTTAAGAAATCTGATATTTAATCTCTATCAAAAAAACGTCGAATTTCTCTGTTATTTCAAATTGCATTTTCTTAAAAGAAAGATTCTCTCAAAGAATTGCCTTCAAGCACGGCCTTAAGAGAAGTTTCATATTCTTACACTGAATTGCAACTTTCCATAAAATGTTCTTTTGAGGCAGCCTTTTCATATCATTTCTATGCATCTCATTACTGACATTTCAAAGATTATATTTCAAGAATAAAAGCAATCTCAAGATTCTAAAACTATATATATATATACATATAAAAGCTATTAGAAAAATAAAGAAAAAAATCTTTAAGGGATTTAAACCAGAACTACAAATCGCTTGTTTCTTATTTTGAGTTTCTGAAAATATAATAGTACTTAGTGAATCAGAAAAAAATCATTCAAATGAAAATGTTTCCTTCGTTTGTAAGTTTTTGTTTAAGATTTTAATGTTTTTACAGTTTTGTTATTTACAAAATTATTTTTGATTATGATCCTATTTTTTCTTTGATCATTTTATAAAGAACAAAATACCTTCAAAACTCTTCTTATGTTGGATGAAAAAAAAGAAAAGTTGAACCAAATATTATTTTAAAGTCAAGAATTTTAAAGCTTTATAGTGGTTATAATCTTTTCATATTAAAATTTGTCTCGCAGATAAAAATGAAATACTTCTCTGGAAAACAGGAAAAAATATGGATAAAGGCAAAAAATTACAAACTTAGAATTGTTTTCATTAATGTGTAGCAATATCAATTTTGAAGTTATAACAATTTAACTATTAATATTTTCTCAAGTAGATTTTGTTGCGAAGCTTTAGCAATTGTTGTCCTTAATAATATCAAGTCCTTTTATTGCAATGGTGTACCAAGTACCGCGTTTAAAAACATCGTGTCAACTTATGACATGTGAACTCAAAAATTATTTTTTAGAATACAATGATTTTAATCATTATAAAAATTTGCGCATCAATTAGATTTTGGACACATTTTGAATGTAATGAGTTCAATTTCTATAACCTTGAAAGTAATGCGAGCAATTGAAAACTAATAACATTGTTTCAAAAAATATAAAAAGTGATATGATCCTTTCAGCACATTAAATCAGTTTTCCATCCATTAAACATATTAACATTACTATTTGGCATCTTTGTTTCATTAAATAAAGATAACAATTTCACAACCATTTTTGAACGTTTAATGTTTAAAACTTTATAAATAATACCCTCCGTTCACATTTTACGAAGTATTTCAAGTATTTATTTTGACCCTGAATATATCTTTATCGTTGCATTGTTTCTAAAACAGCAGCGATCATACCAACATCTTATAAATTATCTTTTAAGATTCATAAAGGTAGGTAATTAATCAAACGTTTCAGGTAACACGGCATTAGATATATAATCGTGAAAAATAAATAAACAGATAGCAAACAAATGTGTTCATTAATTAATTCTGAAACAATTAACCGCTCTACTATCTTTGTCCAGGTTTTTTTCTCCAGAATTCAGAAACGTTATTAAAAAGAGAAACTGCATAACAAACACAATCTATCTTACTTTAAGTTGTTTATGATCACTTAGCGGTAGAAAATAATGAGGTAAATTATTAATCAATGTTTTATTTATATTTACCAGAATATTTTGCTATAATTCAGTTGGTTCAACTATGCATTTTGGTAGCGGGATATAATTGACATTTTAAAACTAATATATAATCCAACTTTATGAGAGTGTTTGTTCTCAAACATAAATAAAACTGTATGAATATGTAAAAAACATAAATAAATAAATTATTTATGTAGTCTGTCCAATAAATACGCGAACTTAAGCCATAAAAAAATATTTTCCAAAATTTAGTCCACACCGATTTTTATCCTTCAAAAATTCCCTTATTTTCGCATCATCCTGTAATTACGAGTAAAATTGAAGATGTACTGCTCCGCACTAGTCCTTAGCAACGAAACGAAGCTTCGAATGTTTGTCAATGTACAAATAGAATGCAATTAACACTATCCGTTCTATGGAACATAGACAGATGAATTACTTAAAGAGAGATAAACACATCATTCTTAGGCCTGTAATTTAAATTCACTATAATCCCAATAGCCTAATTATTTATTACAAATATGGGTTTTTACATCTAAAGGAAGAAAAATACTGGTTTTTCTTACCTTAAATATAATACTTCTAGTAGTATAAAATAAGAGGAGAAAAATGATATGTAGGGCTCGACCGATGGCATTTTTTGGCCGATGGGCCGATGCCGATTGTTGGTCGATTGTTCAAAGATGGCCGATGGCCGATTGTTTTACTCCAAATGGCCGATTGCCGATGGCCGATGGCCGATGCCGTTGGCCGATGGCAAAAAAAAAAAAAAAAATCAAACAGAAATAAATTGATAAGATTGTCAGGGATTTAAAGGATGATTGATTCATTTCACTTTACTTACTTTCTACGAATAAGAAATTGTAATCACAAAAAAAAAATCAGATTTCGACCTAAATTTCTATTTTACGATTACTCAATTTAAACTTCACAAGTTTTACCGGCGCATCTGTATATGCATATGTACCTAAGAACATATAGATGACCGAAATATCCATTTTGAACGCCTCCTCAGTTAATTATCACAAATTCTCTTGTGATGTCTTCATGCGCGTAAACTTGCATCACTCAAAAACGTTATGAAATAGTAAGTTGAAAACTCATACGTATGTAGTATGATTTAAAAGTTCGAGGACAAGTTGTATAAAACCTTATCCTAATAGTTCACATTACTGAAGCACATCTATCTACAAAATAGTCACCTTGAACGACTATGCACCAGGCTAACGTTCGTATAGCCTTATAAGCATTCTGTAAGACATTTTTCGCAACCTCCTGTAAGCACCTCCTGTCTTGTACTGCTGCTTTAACTTCATCGTAAGGAAGAAGGAAACTTTCATGTTGAGGAAGCAAGGTTCGATTTGTCAATACTCTGATATGACAAAGAAATAACATAACGTTTCGTCGGACTTAGCTCCGTGTGACTTTTACCTGTTCCCAGCAAAAAAAAAAAACATTTGCATGGACACCGCTTTCTTCCTTCAAGAGAAGATAAAGCTACATCATAGAAGGTAGCGAAAAATGGCTTCCAGGGGTGTTTCCAAACGTTATATGAACACTGGTAGAAGTACATAGTCCCCAAAAGTGACCTTTTGAAGGTGGATGTGCTTCGATAATGCGAACTATTCTGGGTAAAGTTTCATACAGCTTGTCCCCGAACTTTTGGGTCGTACTGCGTTCAATCTGTATAGGGTGTAGTTATGCTTCTCCTTTTTTGACTGCTGTATGATGAAAGAGAAAGAACAACAGCCAAAAAAAAAGAAAGAAAGAAAAGGAAGAAAACAAAGAGACTGTTTAATAACCAATTGATTTTTTTTTTAATTGAACATATAACTAAGATTTCAGTAATATTGTAATAATGCATGGATTTAGGTACACTAAACATAGTTAAAAAACATTAAACTATGTTGTTTAATCATTCAAAAAAAAACATTAAGAATAAAACTATGAAACCGTCCACAAATTATGCAATTAAAGTGGAAAGATTGCACGTAGACATTTTTAGTCATCAAACTAAACAAAAAAGGTAACAGATAAATTGCAATATTAAATCATAATAGGAATATTTTTATGCTTATTTAAAATTTATGAATAGAAAAGTTTCCATTTTTCCTAAAAGCTATAACAGTGACATAAATTTTGCTGAAAAAAGAAATAGTTATTAAAAGAGTGAAGTTCTTAAAACGCAGCTACAACAAACAAACTCAATATTTACATCAAGTTAATAACTGAACACATATAGTACTTGATCTGATGTTTGCACACAGGGGTGCCCATCCCCCCCAAGCTCAATGGCGCAAATTCCCCCCCAAAAATTTTCTCGCTTTCGAATTGGGTTAAACATAACAGTTTTTAGAGTGTTTAATTTCCAGTCAAATTCAAGGGGGAGGGGGGGGGGAGCGCTAACAAATACCATTTGAACTGAAATGTTGATGGATTGTTGACCCGCCTTGCCTTCCCTAATTTTGAAACGTGGACCTTGAGTAAACAAATTTTGGGTACCCATGAATTTTGCTACACCTTTTTTTTTTTTTCAAACGTATGAATGATTACAGGGACAACTTTCTGGCTTGGGATGGAGTCATTACTAGATGCATACAACCAGAACCGTGAAACGGAAATTTATTGCCAATTAGATAAGGGGTCCGGGGAGTTTCTCCCCCACAAAATTTTTGAAATTGTAATTTTAAAACCAGTTTTATACGATCTCTGGTGATGTTAGGAAAATAAAAGGTTTGGTAGCCCCTACCCGGTAATTTTTCAATATTGAAACTTTAAAAGCGCAATTGTAAATAGTCTACCGTTGCGTTAAGGAGGCCTTTCCTTTATTTTCAAAATTATAGTTCTAAAAACGCAGTTTTAGACTATCTATGGTAATGTTAAGGAAAGAAGAGATCCTAGGGCTCGCCCCTGAAAAATTTTCAAAATTAAAGTCTTGAAAACGCTATCTATGGTTGGGAGACAAGCAGTTTTCTGAAATTGAAGTTCTAAAATCGCAATTGTAGCCACCTTTGTGACGTTAAGAAAAAGAGTTTTCGAATGCTCTCCCGGAATTTTCTCGATATTGAAGCCCTAAAAACCAAATTTTGGCGACTATTTAATAATGTTGACGAGAGTGGGGAGGAGGGAGAGGGGCGCTCCATTTAAATTTCCGAATTTGTAGCTTTAGAAACACTTTTGATATATCTTGATAATGTTAGTGGAAGGTGAATTTCGGTGCCATTCCCCCGGCAATTTTTTGAAATTGATACTCCAAAAACGCAATTCTAGACTTGTCTTTGATCGTGTTAAGGAAAGAGGGGGGAATCGAGGGCTCTCTCCTATAAATTTTTCAAAATTGCATGACGAGAAACGCAGTTTTAGATGACTCTTGATAATAAAGAGGATGTCATTCTGGCAAGTCGCATAGTTTGAAAAAGATGGATCACACACACCATGACAGATATTTTTCGGAAATCCTAAAAAATAGATTCAACTATTCTGCACACATCGAAAATCAGAACTCGAGAATTTTAACGAATCAAATATCCTTCTATACATATCAGATATAGATGGATATTATGTTTCGTAAATGATTTACGAAAAATAATTTAAACAACTTAAGAACAGACTGTTCTACTTCCATCAGCGAAAACCAACATCACTGAAAGTTTTAATAAAAATCATCTAATGATAAATTGAAACAATCAATTTAAAAATGGTTCAGACGATGGGAGTAAAGTGAAATGAGATTATATATATATATATATATATATATATATATATATATATATATATATATATATATATATATATATATATATATATATATATTCTTCATAAGCTTAAGCTAGTTAATGAAGAAAATATATTAATTGTCGATTGCAGGAACTTCAAAACTAGTTCTTAACGATTGTCAAGGTGCAAAAGGAATCAATGAAAGACTAGAGCATACTGGTCAGAATTATTACAAACAATAAAACATTTTTGCCCTCCCTCCCTCTCATCACTGTCACACGTATTCATCATGCAGAATTGTGCTGCTTCCAGAAAATTTATAAGATATTGAAAAGAAATCAAATCTTCTGATCCAACTTTGAAATGGACACCAACTCCATGTCGTCTGTGATGCTCCTTTCATTGAAAAAGAGACACGGTCATTAAATTTGGAAAGAGCACCAGGGCTGTCGCTATTTAAAAAAAACCGGGGGGGGGGGAGGGTACGCTTTTTGCGGCCCCTTATTTTTTTCAAACGCATGTTCGAATGTGCAGAGAGAGAGAGAAGATTTGGCTTCTGGTTCATCAGGGATAGTCATATTACTAGACCTTAGTACTAGCAATATAAATAATCGTTAGGATAATATTCAATCAGAATTATGGGGTGTCGGAGGACTACCTTCTTGAATTATTTCGCAATTTGAAGACATAAAAACGCAGTTTTAAACTATATTTTAATTTTTTGAGGAAGGGGAGAAGAGTTCCAGAGGATAGCATCTCCCGATAATTTTTTGAAATTTAAGTTCCCAACACAATCGTACGTTATGTTTAATTATGTTCAGAAGAGGTGTCCAGAGGCTCTCCCTCGGGAATTTTCAAGACTGTTATTTGAAAAACAGTTTTAGACGATCTATGATGATGTTAAGGGAGGAAGAGACTCGAGGTCATCATTCTATAATTTTTCAAATTGCAAACTTGAAGCACGCATTCGCAATTGTGAATAATTTCTGATTGTGACACGTAAAGGGGGGGGGGGGGGGTCCGGGGGCTAACCCCCGAGAAAATTTTGAAAATTGTAGATCGAAAATTGCAGTTTTAGACAATCTATGGTGATATTAAGAGGATGAGAGAAGCACCCTCCCCCATCGAAATGTTTTGAAATTTTGAAGTCTTAAAAACGCGATAGTACACTTTTTTGTTAAAATTTAGTGCACCGCCAGTTTCTTGAAATCAAAGCTCCGGAAACGTAATTTAAGCCAACCTTCGATGAAAAGGGGGGGGGGGGGGTTGAAGGGGCTCGCGACCAGAAATGTTTCGTAATTGAAGCACTAAAAGCGAGATTTAAGACATTTTTCGATGATGTTGGCGAGAGAGAAAGAGAGGCATTCTCTCGAAAAAAATTTCGATCCGTAGGAACCGCAGTTTTAGAAGATTTTTGTCAACGTTAATGGTTTGGAGAGATTTGGAGTCCTCCCCTGGCAAATTTTCAAAATTGAAATTCAATTAAAGTACTCGTAGACGATTTTTTAATACTGTTAGAGGGGTAGAAGGTTTTGGAGATCTCTCCCCTGAAAATTTTTCTAAATTGAAGCCTTAACAATGATATTTTTGAGGATCTCCGGTAATATTTGGAGGACGACAGTTTCGGAACAACTCAGGGAGTTTTTTTTTTAATTAAAGTCCAAAAGACGAAATTTATTCGACCTTGAATGAGGATGAATGATTAATTGAGAGGACATTTCTCGGAGTTTACGTTGAGAGCACTCTCATGATTTTTCGAAATTGCAGTCCTAAATACTCAGTTGTAGGCCAGCTTTAATGACGTTAGGCTAAAGGATAGGGTTTGAGAACAATTTTTCCGGGATTTTTTCAAAACCTAACTTTTAAAAACTCACTTCCAGGCCAGCTTTGGGGACGTAAAAAGAAATGTTTGGAGTTCCCCACTCTTCCTTTCAGTTTGGCTACGTCCCTCCTATCTTCATTGTCAATTTTAATTACTGATAAACATATTGTGGTAATATTTTCTTACAATTTTCATTTGCCAAACACGATTATTTGCTTGGATTTTCCATATTAAAACTTTCAATTCCCCCCCCCCCCTTAATATTTTTGTTTTCTTGCAATACAAGCGTTTGCGGCTTTGGAAAAAGGACTTTTAACATTTTGAACGGATGTGGTAATTTTCTGCGATACCTTAGATCTCTATTCCACTTCATTTTATTTTAAATATGCCCCCTGCATCTCTTGATTAAGCTGTGATTTAATTACGATTTTTACATTCAAAAATTAAGAACTTTTGGTGTGAGTATTCATTACAATACATTGAATCTCTCTTTGCATTTAACTGTTTTATTACTTTTTTTCCTCTCTATTTCGCATTTATTTCGGCGACCCATACATTTTTCTCCACTTAGCAATGATTTTCAGGACAATATTTTTCATCAAAAGAAAAAAAAAAAAAAAACATATAGGAATGTTTCGGCGAACCCTATCCTATGGGCTGTTCTAATGAAGCTGTCCTATTTATTTATGATTTTTTTTTTAAACTGAAGAACCATAAAGCATAATTTTGTATAGCCAGGGCCGTCGAGAGACAAGGCGTGCACCATGTTAGTTTTGTCGCCTTTCCTCCCTCCCATTATGCTAATTTTACTCTATGCACAATACATTAATTTGAGCCGAGCCCATAGTTTCCGACTAGGCAGACATACCCACTTTGTGGCCTAGTGAAGAGTGTACTGTACTAAATACTTTTTTTTTTTTTTGGTTAATAAAAATGTTTGAAGCGTACACTTCCGCGACTCTTAATAAAAGAGAATCATGGATGTTCCCAAATTGTATTTTAAGATTACATTTTCCATTCAAATTTTACAGAAAAAAAACTTTTTGTTACTGTTATTTTAATTTTTCTTTTATAATTACCATTTTAATTTTTTAAAACAGCGAAGAGTTTTCCTTTCTCTTCTTTCGTTTTCATCGCTAAAATGAAATTGGCGGCCCCATTTCTGAAAAACTGGGGGGGTGTAGCACCCCCCCCCCCCCGTTTTGGCGACGGCCATGAAGAGAACGTGAAAAAAGTATTATTAATGCTTCTATTTCTTGTTCAGTAAGTTTAAATATTTTTTTGGGCACCCCTGTTTGCACACATAATATTGAACCATTTGATTGTTTGATCTTTTATGAAGCTTTACAAACAAGTTCAAATTATTATTATTATTTTTTAATTTAACAATAATTTTCTGAAATTTAAAAAAATTGCATAAGAGAAAATCCTTGAAACTTTTCTATAAAAACGAAAAAACCTTATTCATTGATTTTATATAAATACATCAAAATCGTATAACTTACAACAGAAAAAAAATCGATCGCTATTAATAATGCAAAAAAGATGGCGCATTACGAAATATAGATGAAACAAATATGAGAAATACGCAAAATTACATTTCTTGACCAAAATAAATAATCGCTTTTTTTAGTACAGATCCGCGACCACCAACGCCTCGGAAGAATTTCTGAATCTACTTCAGCACTTCCGAAAAAAAATTCAAAAATCTCTTTGATTTCCGAATTATGTCGCCATTCAAAACGTCTTTAATCAATTTCTTACGTTAATGCTCTAAATTCTTTCTAAACAGTAGATAAAGTTTGAAAGAAAAAATCTCTAATTTTATGAATGGTGTTAGTTTTAAACAACTCAGAAGTATAACTAGAGTTTAATTTTAGAAATTGAGGGAGTGGGAGGAAAGGCATGCAAGTGTTCTCGGAAGTTCAAGAAATAGTCGTAAAAAATAGAGTTCAAAATCATTACAAACATTGAGCAGAAAAAAACCTTTCAAAACTTGCACCCGAGTTTGTTTTGACGTGCAGTGGCGGATTTAAAATATAGCAAATGTTACAATTGCGCGATAGGCCGTAGGAGTTACAAAAATGCTTATGATAAATGTTTTACAACTTCAGTGATAGAGAAATAGGGCCCCAAACTTGTAACTCCGCCGAAGCGATACAGAAAAGACTGCATTACTGTGATTCATATTACAAATATCGAAAAATTAAAAATTACCGTCGGTTCAACGGGAATGTAACAAAATGACACAAAAACCGGTTGCGCCATCTCATATTTGTTTGCATGGTCTCCAATTCGGTAATATATCACCAAATGATCGTCAATATGAGACGCTATATTAGTTTTGCATTGAAATAAGTAATTAATAGCCAAAAAAATGAGTAAACAGGCTTTTCAGAACACCCGATTGAAAACAAAAAGGGAAGTGCACAACTAGAACGTACGCACACCCCACATGCAAAACTTGATCCTTCTACAGCTTACCATTTTTGAGTCATTACTTATGAGAGATACATACGTACATCCAGCTGCTAGAAACAACGCAATAATTAACTTGTTTGGTACCTGAATGCAGTATTAAAAACTCATTCAGGGTTGACTAAAATAGAAATTCATACTGAAACTTAAGTAAACAATTTTATATGAAAACAATAACTCCCTTTACTTTGTATTAAAAAATAAAACAGCAAAGCTCCTTTATTTTCATAAACATCGGCCAATTCCATCGGCTTTTCGATGTTTTTTAAGGCCGATGGGCCGATGTTTCCTGCAAGTTAGCATCGGCCGCCGATGCCGATGCCGATGGCTAAATTGTTGAACCATCGGCGCCGATGCATCGGCCAGGCCGATGCATCGGTCGAGTCCTAATGATATGGATGGGTGGAAAATAACGAAAAGATTAGCGACACAATAACACTGTTCTTCAACCCTAGTAGCAGCAATGTTCAGTCTAAGAAACATGCAAACAAGTTATTTGGAAGTACCACGCTTTTATTTATTTATTTATTTTTTGCCTTTTGGGGAATACTTTTAGTTACTTTTGGCAAAAAACTAGATTTAAACAAGATCATAAGTTCTATCAAAGTCCTATTAACTGCAATTAAATTTAAAACGCTAGCAATGTAAAATAACTCATAAAAGAAATGGAATAGGTCATTTATTAGTATGAAAAATTCCATTAAAATAAAATCTTCAACTTTAAGCCTGGCAAAAAAGTAAAACAACGTGTAAAGTGTGTTATAAAAAATCAATTAAGTATGCATCGTTTATTTAAAGTTTTACAAAAATGAATATTTTTATAAAATACGTTTTAAAAACCATGTTTTACATCTTTATAGTGGTACCCGCCCGGCTTTGCCCGTAATAGAAAAATTAAAAGGTCTTTTGGTTCGCCTGTATATTTACAAATCAAATAATGGATGGTGAATTTTCTCGCCAATTGGCTTGTACCCATGTTACGGTTCCACGTTATGATAATTTCGTATCTCGCCAATTGGCTTGTGCCCATGTTACGGTTCCACGTTGTGATAATTTCGTAATTTACTAGTCCGTCTTATAATTTTATTCTTAAAATTGGAATAGAAAAAGAATCTCATCGAATTTTCGAAAAATCCCTTCGAGGTGCACACCCCCATGCTAAAAACTAACTTTGTGCCAAATTTCATGAAAATCGGTCGAACGGTCTCGGCGCTATGCGCGTCACAGAGATCCTGACAGACAGAGATCCGGACAGAGAGAGATCCTGACAGACAGAGATCCCGACAGAGAGACTTTCTGCTTTATTTTTAGTAAAGATAAAGAAGATAATAATATAGAGGAAATGGTGCAAATGTGGAAGCGTGTTGGTAATGTGGAAACATAACCTGTACGGCTTGTGAGGCGTTGCACTTTTGCTTGTTACTGTGTTTGTTAAGTAAGCCTGTAGGAGCGTTGGTAGTCAACTCTTGGATTAATATCAGTGAAGTTCTCTTAGGTTTTTCTTGATTCTTCAAACTTTTGAGGTAAGTCTTTAAAGTTGGTTAAATTACATTTCTTAGTACTTAGGCAGTTATTAGTTACGCAAAAAATATTCTACAATCTGGTACAATTAAATGTATTCCTAGCTTGAAAATATAGCGTAGTTTTATCCTCATAGTTCAATATGGCTATGCTGGTAATGTGGAAGCCATTTGCATTTTTTTTGCGGGAAGGTTTTTCGAATGATGTTCAAGGGGAACTCTGGATTAGGTGTTTGGTTTGTGAGTCTTGGTGCCATACTTTGTGCACTGGATGTGTAAAAGATCAATACATTTGTGACTTTTGCAAATGAACATTTTATTTTATATATTTATTTTTTTATTTTATTTGTTTATTAAAAAAGTTTAATTCTTAAGCCTTTGTATTAGTTTTGCTATGTATAACAAATACACATTTAAGTAGAAATTTTTTTAGTTAGAATTTTTATTCAGAAAACAAATGTTTCCACATTACCAGCACATTTTGAAAATAGGGCTAAAGATTCAATTTATTATTAACTATTATTAATACAGTGTAAACGTAATGTTTTGCACAAAACCAAAAACGGTTATTGTTATAATCTTTTTTGAAATGTTTTCCAGAATTTAGACGAATTTCATTGAAAAAAAAACTAGATACACCAAAAATTAAAACCGGGGGTTTTCACATTTGCACCACTTCCTCTACGAACTTAAAAAAAATATATATATATATATATATATATATACGTTTTTCAGTATATCATTAAATTACGTGTCTTTCTCGCACTGATAAATTTGCACTTTCACTTAAATGCTTTGAAAATTGATTGCATGTAAGAAAACTTGACAATTTCTAGTATGGAAAATGAACTTTAAAATGATTGATAACTGAGAATAGAGTTTTCATATGGATAATTTCCCCATAAATTTTCTCCGTGCATCTAAATTGATCGCAATTTAACGAAAAGTGTTAAAAAAACTGACTGATCATATTTTCACAAGTTCTATTGATTTTTTTCCTACCTGTGACTGCAACAAATGGCCTTGGGGGTAATGTGCTTGAAGGAAAATAAACTTGCAATCTCGCAGTTTCAAATTGCATTATTTATTCAAATTCCAAATAGTTTTGAGAATACAGTTGTTATCACTATTATTTTCAAAATCGATGGTGTAGAATACAAAAATACTTATACGAAATAGTCTGATGATTTGGAATTGCTTAGTTTCTGTAATCAGCCTAATTCTTAGTTCAATAATAATACTAAATAGTTACGTTATTATTGTTAAAAAATTACACCAAAATTAAAATGAAGTTAATAACTCATTTAAAATTAAATATTGATTAGTGTGAAACTATAAGCTAAACTAATACATTGTTATCATTTACGAACTCTTATTTTTGAAGGACTAATAATATAGTTGTTGCTCAGAGCATAAATAAACTATGATATAATGAATGCAATAACCATTAAAAAAATGTACAGAAAAAGTAAAAACTGTCAAATATTAAATCATTTTCCTCTTTGAAATGAATGATAACCTAACACTTTTGTCCCTAGTTGATTCGATAACGTAACACTGTCTAAAACCGTGAGGACAAACCATTAAGAAGAAATAAAATGGGGGGAGTGAATACTTTCATTCGTAAATTAAAGACCCCAAGTCACATGATAGATTTTAAAGCAAAGCATTGGAAGAAATCAGGTTTCTTTCGCTCGTTTCACGCAAACCATGTCAACCATTCGACGTTGTTGAGTCAAATGACTTGGCGTCTTTGTCTCTTGGCGTTTTTGCTAAGCCAATGATTGTACTTGCTCCCTTCATTTACTTTATTCCTGCTCTAAGAGGCAAACCTGTAACACACCTATAAGAGGAGATACGCGAGTTCCTTTTCGGTGTTTACGCAGGTGTCCCTCCCAGTTTCGGCGACACGAAATTTCCATCCCCCCTATTTTTCAGTTTCAATAATATCTTTTATATATTTAAGTTGGCGGAATTTTTTAATGTCGGCGAAAATTGGGGTAAACCATTACGCGTTATCCACAATTTAAAAAAATAATACGTAATTCCATTTGCAAAATGTGATTCATAAAAATGCTTAGAACCGGTATAGGGTCATTCCATAGAAATGTCAACCTCAACCTCAGAAATTTTTTTCCCCCAAAGCCTTAATTGTGACCTATCATTTCATTCAGCATACTTTCTAGTACATAAATCCAGTAACAGTTTGCAAAAATTTCAATCGGTATTTTTCATCTGGCTTTAAACGTGCGAGGTTGTAGAAAAGGCTTAGCATGTGCAAAAAGCATGCGTCTACGTTTTCGTGTGTAATGTAAAATTTTTTGCAAATTTTTAAAAGAACTATGTTTATTCTAAATGATTAGATGTTGACCCAATAAAATTGACTGTTATTTTTGCATACATTATAAAATAAGTACTTTAATTAGTTTGGTTATTTCACTGACAATATTTACGTTACGTTAGTCACGAAAATGTACTACTTTCTGCTTAAAAACTAAACCAGATGATTGAACCAAACAGCACTTTTTATTTTCTTACATCTGTATCATATCTTCTTAAAAAGTGCAAAATATTTATTTCAGTATCGGTAGATATAAAATAATTAGTGTGACTAACCAAACTTTTGAGCTGTGACTAACGTAACAGTTTGCATGTGACTAACGTAACATTTTAAAAATGACTGCTAATATTTAAACTTATTTAATTTAATGTACATTTTCATGTACAATTTTGAACATACATGCATTCTATATTAATTAAAAATATAAAGGGCGAAAAATACCAGTAAAATTACATTGTATAGACCTTCTGTTTACTTAAAAAAATACTTTAAAGGTCTTTATAAAGATACTTCCAATTTAAAGAATTATTAAAAAAGAAAAAAAGGTGAGCAGAGCAAATTGAGTACTCTGCTGAATGTGCATTCAACACAAGAATACAATCTTAAGAATTTAATAGAAATACAGTCTTAACAAAGAAGAACGTCTCTATTTTTTAGAAAATTCATGCCCACCATTTATTAAAATGAAGTAATGACTTCTCGTTGGAAAACATTTGAAGATGTTACATGATACAGTGACAATAAGCGCTGCTGCCATATATTTCAGAAAATGTAAGAATGATCATTTAGAAATTCAAACATTTGCGGTGATATCTGGAATTAAAATGCATTCTGCAAAAACGTTCGAATATTTTTTTTCAATATTACATTTTAATTCAAAAGCATGCACAACACTATTCGTTCGATGAATCAGTAAACCTTAAAAAATAATATGCCATTGAAAAGTACTGCGGAGTTTCTTATGACGATAACTAGTATATCGGCAGAATAGTAGAATTCGGTGAAACTTTCAATTTGCATAAAGTTAATTTTTTTAAAGAGAGATATTTAGGATTTAATTAGCCCAAGAATGATCTTATTCAGTTTGTAAAAGCAATTTTTTTCATTTGTTTATTTTTTTTCGCACATTCAAATTGAGTTAATTGAACTGAATCCTTCCATTCAATTTCGTACACTATTATAGAAAAAAAAGTATAGAACGAACCATAATGCAACACAAAGAAGGTTCCTAAAAAGTATAAAAGTAATATAAGAGCAAGAAATCAATTATAAAAAGTTTTTTGTATGCATTCATTGTTTGTTATTCGATGGTTACGTTAGTCACGTTACGTTAGTCACACACAGTTTTTCGTAAAAGTACCATTAAGGGCCAAAAAAGATTCATCTGTAACAAATCTGTAGTACATTTTTAAAAATAGATTGTTTAACTCTTACAAATATATCGGCCAATTTTAAATGCCTGCGTAAGTTTCAGAAAAATTTGCCTCGAAACATAAGCATTGTTTCTCAGGGTTGCAAAAATGTTACGTTAGTCACAATGCCTTTTTTGGTGAAAAAACACCTGCCAGCGCTTATTTTGCTTCAAATTCTTGGTGGAAATGAAAAATAGTCACCTTGTACATTTTAAATCTGCATATTAAACCAAAATACATTCATTTTTACTCCCGGTGTAAGTAGAAAGAGTTTGAAAATCAGCTGCGAATGTTACGTTAGTCACTATGGAATGACCCTATACTAGAATTCACTTGTTTTAGAAGCAAAAATATAATTTTTATTGAGAGTAAGGATATGGAAAACATTCCTCAGATTAATGATCGTAAGGAATCCGAAAAGGAAATTGGATAGATCATTTAGAAGAAATTTTTTCGAATTTAAGTATGCGGTATTGCATGTTGTTGTCTTTGTAGCAGTGACGTTTGTCCAGCATTAGATTGATCAAATTGATTAATGATTAATTTTAAAAATACGTTTTTAATTAAATATCAGTTTCAATTTTTACTAAACGCAATTGCAACAAGAGTGAAATTCTTAAAATTCGATTGTCAGGAGGGAACACAGTCCGGAGGTTTTATTTATTTATTTATTGCAATTCACCATTCACCATAACACCCTACCTCACCATACAAATGTGATCTACATAAGGCATTGGTAACTGCCAAATTGATTTACAAAATGTTATATGCATGGAACGTCACTAAATGTCAAATTACATCAGCCCTAGATTGTCGTTTTAAGAGAAAAAAAAAATACTGAGATATTCTTCAGTTAGGACATCAACGGATACGATGAATATTTTTATCATTTACCTGGAAAAAGCTAGTGTTATCCAGAACTAGTACGGCCGTTCACAATGCTTTCAAAATGAAAGTGGCGTAAAAACAATACTTCCCAACATGTTAATTTATTCAAAGCAACGTACACAATATTACATTGATGAAAATGCTTAGAACATCGTAGTACGAGATCTGGCTGCAAAATTCTGCACTCATCGAGTATAAAAACAAAATCAATTTTTTATACTACATTATGAAAGGGGCAATGTGTTTTGGCTAGGTTGCCTATCAAGAAGTGTCCGTTAAAATTTTTTTATCAAATTAATATTGTTTGAAATTTTGGGGTAAAAATGACACATTTGTTATTGAAATAAACTATACTCTACTTCAAAGAAATATACCTAAAGAACTTGAAAAGTTATGGTTGCCGTTGCGCAACTGGCCGCTACCTATTCGCAGCCACATGTAAACGGGTACTATTGGTGCACATGTATGCACTCATAAAGTATAGTCAGCATTTATATATCAAATAAAAGCTATTTTTTTCTGAACGTATTGAACTAAGGTTGCCTATGCAAAAATGGCCGCAAGTGGAGGTTGCCAGCTGTTAAAGATTGTTTAGATTGAAAGAGTCAAGCACTTTACAACATTCGCTCGACAGGGAAACCGATAGTCAGCTCTAAGCATGGGCGTATCCAGAGGGGGACAAGGTTGGGCAGCTCCCCCCCCCCACTTAAAAAATAAAAAATATTTTGAATTAAAAACAAAAAATTAAATTGACTGTTGTTTCAATTGAAATAAGTTTAATGGAACACAACTTCATTTCGCGAGTTTGAAACAATAAAGAATTTCTAAATTATAAAAACAGCCTACTTTCTTATAATTTAAGAAACTAAACCAGTTGTTTTCAAATTTCACCAACCTTCACCAGAATACAGTTTGAAAAATACTGCCAAATAAATTATTTTTTTCTTGATTTTGTGGTTACATTTTCCATCAGTAAACATTTTTATAAAAATATAACATAACTGATTTATTTGTGTAAATACATTAAAAAGAAAACCTCACAAACCAATTTAGTTATTTTTTAAAGAATAACAACTTATTTAACCATAGAAAAAATATTCATAAATAGGAATATTTCTTTAAAATAGAAACATATGCATTACGCTAGTTTTAAACAAAAAAAGTTTTTTCTGCAAGAAAGAATGCTTTACAAAAATAACCGTCAAAGCAAATAGCTTTTAACTCAGTTTAGTCAAAAAAGGAAACTTTTATCTTCTACATTATGCATCCTCTAGTTAACTTTATCTGAATTTTCAAAGGAAAACGTCTTGAATGAGTTAAACTTCTCTGATAGCTATATTGTTGCCTTAAGGAGTTTTTCTTCCCAAACATAAGCATTTTCCTGATCTTTAAGAAAATATTTAACCTCTGCTTGCATTTTTCCTAGACGCAATATCTAGAAAATCTTCTTTTATGCATATAACTTTTGTCTAAGCAAATAGTGAAATATATTCACTTTGTTTCATACGAAGTTAACCTTTAAAATATTTATGTTTGTTTTAAAAGTTTTATATAAATGATACATTTAAATGACTTATTTTAACTATTGCTACGTAATTTAATGTTTCATATAGTTTGCCATCTTGTTAATATGATACATGTATACTTTACTCAATGTTTTATTGTTACAATTTGAAGAAAATATTTGTTTTCAAAATTCCAAATGGAAATTACACCTTACTGCAAATTTATTAAAAGAAAGCATTTTTTGCATTAAATTAAAAATCATTCCTGGTATTCTTCACCAATCATACTAAAATTTGTAAAAATGTGGATGGGATGAATAAATCGTTTACCTATCATCAATTTTTAACAATGAGACGGGTTCTGAGAGCGCATGCGCAGAAATGAACGCTGCGAACAGAATCACGACAGATGAGATTTCACTGTCGTCAGCGAAGGATGTGACACAGCGGAAGCGTACAAACATTGCGTACAAACAAGCGTACATTTTTCCGATCATATGCCAAAGACTAATATAGAGATTCCAAAGATACAACTTTTTTACTTCCTTTTACAAAAAAGGAAGTATTCGCGAAAAAATTTCACTCAAAAATTGATCTTAATTTCCATTTTACTCACCCCGGAATGAATATTGATTTATTTTCGACTCGACCACACGTGGATAAATGTCCAAGAACGTATAGACACGCGAAATATCCATAATGACGATTCCCGAGTTAATTACAACGAATTTTCTCGTGACGTCAGTATGTACGTATGTATATATGTGCGGATATGCGTATGTGCGAATGTATGTCGCATACTCAAAAACGGTAAGTCCTAGAAAGTTAAAATTTAGTACGTAGACTCCTAGTGGGGTCTAGTTGTGCACCTTCCCTTTTGGTTGCATTTGGGTGTTTCTAAAGGAGTCTTTTACCCCTTTTTTGAGGGAAAATCATTGTTAATTTTGGTCTAAACTCCAGTGGTGTTACAATTTGGCGGACACTTGGCAATATATTGCCACTCTTTCGGTCGCCAACTTGGCGACAAATTTGGCGATTTTTTTTAAAAATCTGATTTTAATTTAGCCATTGTTGGTGATATTTAGAGAGTAAACTATTGAATCACATTAAAATTGCCAGCAATGGGGAAATGACATTAAATTGGAGTAAAAGGAAGTCATGTGATGCACACATTAGCTCGTTTCTTCTTATGCAAAGTAGAAAAGACCCTCGGAAGACTAGTGCAGCAGTTAATATATATATATATTTAAAAGTGCATTGAATAAATATTAGCTCACCTACTATTCGGTGGCGCCTTATTGCAGTCGGCCGAGCCAGCCCATCAGCCCATGAAGATACAACCTTTGACCAAACTAGTGAAAAAAAAGCGCCAGTTAGGGGCGCTAAAATTAAAATGGGACTATTGAAAATGGGGTCGTTTCCAAAATTTTAAAAGTATATTTTTCTGAAAGAGCATGCTTAAAAACATAGAATCTGACCATTTTTTAAATAATTTGACTATGTTTAATATTTTTAAAAAGTTACTTTAATCGGTGGGCTTTCATTGTTTACGCTTCTCCCGATAACATCACAAATAATGAAATGCCATTTACTGTTGCCAATCGCAGAACGTGATATTTAATTTACTTCTTTACTCACGTGTACTAGCAACGATAAGGTTGATAGCAAGCGTAGAGCGCAATATTTAATTCGCTTCTTGAATATTATAACGTGGAATCGTGGCAGACAGATGCGGCAAAAGTACATCATTTGTGACGTCATAAAGACCACGCCTTGTTTGAAAAAGCGAACATTTAAAAAAAAAATAATTCAAAAATAACTGTTGGGAAAAGGAAAATATTTTCTGGGTCCATGTTATTCTTTTTTTGCTTATTCTATCAATTTTAGAGACTAAAAGTAGTACTTCTGATTGAAGGAAACAACCCCATTGGAGGAAAGTACTATTTAGCGACGAAAGTCATTTCATTGTCCAAAGCTAACGAACTCAACCCGTGCGGAGATTTCCAGGCGAAATAATTCGGAATTGCTACGTAAACCAATTTGTAGACACCTTCAAAAGAATAAGCTTTGTGGTTGTTTCGATTACAATGGGGTTGGTTCTTTCAGAATATTGAGGGTCCGATGCGTTCTGAGCAATATATAACTATTCTGAGAAAAAAAGGTTTTATCAGAATTGAAAGAACGAAATCAAGATGGAAAGAGGATTTTCCATCAGTATGTAGCCACTTGCCATGCATCGAAAAGGGTCAAGAAATTCATGTCTGAGAGCCAAATTGAGAAAATGAAATGACCTGGGACCTCCTTGATATCAACCCAATCGAGAATCTTTGGGGGATATGCAGAAATCGCGTATTGCATAAGAACCGTTCAACTCTGGAGAACCTAATTACTGCGCTTATTCAGGTCTGGTACGAGGACAAAAATATTATAAATGATTGTAAAAATTGGAGTGATCCCTGTCGAATGTTGTCTAAATGTTAGAAAGAGGCGTGGAGATCATATTATGTACTAAAAAATTTGATTTCATAAAAAATTAAAAAAAAATATCATTTCTTCTTAGTTTTCTCAATTTTTTGAGTTTCAATAAATTTGGACAAGGATGATCCAGTACATTTTAAATAACAGTGAATTTCTAGATTTTTATATTTTCTGTAAAAGTAATACCTTTTATGAAAGCGTAGGGAATTAAGTAAAGATCCTACGCTTTATTTGGAACAAAAATAATGCTATGAAGTTAGAAATAACAAAAAGAAAAACTACTTAAAATTAAAAATCGACAGATACTTATTAGTGTCCTTGGTTGCATCAAATTCTTATTAGCGAACTATTATTTTCTGCATACAGTATCAAAAATATTTGGCTGTTTTTTAGAGCAGAGTTGTCTAAAACGGGGACACTAACATATGTTGACCTGCAAGAAAATTTGAAACATTTAAAAAGTCAAACTACACTCTATAACAAAAAAAAATCGACACACCAAGAAGCAATCATCCGATTGCTTTGAAGTTTAATATGTATGAGTGCTTTTACCAGATATGCAAATGATTAAAATTTGGTGTACAATGAATGAATAGTTTGATCTCAAGCGCATCGGAACTGCGCAGCCAGCAGATGTATATAAAGAGCAGTTCTTCAATGGTTGCTAAAAATGTCGGTTTGATTGCGATTCAGATTATCTTTTAACAACTTAAAAAATGCCTTGGCGCAGAATTCGTGCACATTACGAGCTACTATCAAAGTTTGAGAGAGGTCTTATCATTGGATTGAAAGAGGTCGGTTGGAAAAATCGGAAAATCGCTCGTCATTTGAGTTTAGCGATGCGGCGATTCGAAGGTGCTGGCAAGGATTGGTGAAAAATGGCAGAGTTCAGCGTCAGGATGGTAGGGGTCGACCTAGGACCACAACAGATTGTGAGGACAGAGTGATTGTCCGATCAGTTGTCACAGCAGCTTCTTCATGTCTATCAATCATTAGACGTTCAACCCAAACACCAGTGTCCATCATGACCATTTACAGACGATTGACACAGCGAAATCTACGCTCGCGCCGACCGTTACGCCACCTGCCACTGACGCCTGCACACTGTCGAGCCAGATTACAGTGGTGCATGGCTCGATCAAGTTGGAATGATGCCGACTGGGACGTATAGTCTTTAGCGACGAATTCCGCTTCCAACTGTGCCCGGACGATCATAGAAGACGTGTTTGAAGACACCCAGGACAGAGGGGAGGGGGGGATCCTGCTTTCACTATAGCACTCCACACCGGCTCTCAACAAAGCATTATGGTCTGGGGTGCATTTCCTTTGATAGCCGGACCCCTTTGGTCGTAATTAGAGGTACACTTACTGCACAGCGGTAAGTCAATGACATAATACGATCTGTTTTGCTACCGTTCCTTTTGCAACACTCTCGGCTGGTTTTTCAGCAGGACAATGCGAGACCACATACGGCACGTATTGCACGGAATGTAGATGACCTTATTCGACAATTGGAGCAAATTTGGCAGGAAATGCCACAGAACACTATCGGGGAGCTTTATTGGTCTATGCCACGCCGTGCTTCATCTTGTATCCAGGCTAGAGGCGGGTCAACAGCATATTTAATTCGTTACTGTATTTCTGACATAAATTATTCAATTATTCTGAGATTTAAATCATTTACTATTCTGTACATTGTCTTCCTATCCACTAACTTTCGTGTCCAATCGGACAACTCCTTCCTGGTGCGTCGTTTTTTTTTTTTTTTTTTTTTTTTTTTTTTTTTTGTTATAGAGTGTACGTTATTTTTAGAGGATGTCAGTGTCTATCAAAGCTTAAGGTGTTTAGATCACAAACATATCAAGGATTATGTAGAAAAATATGAGTAAAAAAAGTATTCGTTTAAACAACTGGTTAAGGCAAAACGGGTATTCGTCTAATCTAAAACAATAAGTATTCAAGGTTTAATTTGAATATTAATCAACACTTATTTGGATAGGGAAAGAAAATTTAATCTGACAAACAAGATGGAGTACAGGACAAGTGTACACTATTGCGTGAAACGTACCTTCGCCTGTCTGCCATACAATAATTAAAGTATCAAAATTAGTTGCGAAACTTGAGCCGCATTCTTCGTCACTTCAGCAGCTACATGTGCCCAATCCCGGCATAAGTTACAATAAATACCACTCTCTAAAATGAGGCAAGACAGAAATAATATCCGATATTTCAATTTTAAACCATTTAAAAAGCACCATAAAAATTGAGGAACGAATGGAGTCCACCTAGAAAAAAATTACCATGAAGAGTTTCAAATGCTGTAAAACTGAATAAAATAACACTCAAAATGGCAGATAACGTGTTTGCAGAGATTACCAACTTGCCTGGTTTCTTCAGCCCCGGCTCAATCAAAGTGGTCCCACGCTTGGGAAAGAGTAAATTTAACACATCCGTTCTACGTAAGTAGCTTTAGAGACTTTTCAACTCAGAGGTTTAACCTTTTTAATCAAATCTGGTTTACTCACATGGTTGATTTCCAAGCTGATATCAACAATAGGATCACAGTAGTTTGACCAGTGTAATGATGAATTGGATCGATTTATGCGTCAAAATTTCCTCTTTAAAGGTCATTGGTCTTATTCATCTTTACTTAGGTTGATCTCTTACCATGGAAAAACGTAAGTACATCTACTTAAGAACATCTAGTTAACTGATCCTCCTATGGGGATTTAATTATGGTGTTAGAACTTCTTCCTTTGCATTCTGAAATTTTTGATGTATCAAACCCAAAGCATTTATTAGGTTTAAAATCTGTAAGTCTGTAAAACAGTAAAAATGGAGGCCTACATCTTCACCAAAAAAGGAGAACTTCCCCTTTTTAGATGAAGGTGGTGGTACCAAAAAAAAAAAGGTTTTCCTTACTTCTAGGGAAAAACGTTTTCCTCATGCAACCTAAAAGCGTACAGGACTAAAGCAATGCGTCTGAAAATAACTCGAGGTCTCCGCTCTCAAGTTTTTGCTGTCAAACGTTTGCAATTCTAAATTAACAGCCATTTGTGCAGTATTTCACTCTTCCCTTACAGTGCTTTAAATAAATATCTACTTGATGTCTGCAATCTTAAAAGGACACGTGAAACTGTTGATAGTCTAGATCGTCAGGCCTCTGCACCTTACAAAAGACTTTCAGAAGGGATGCTAGAATATTTGCTCATGTGCAGTTTCAGTAAACTTCTATGCATTTATTTCAACAAAATGCAAACTACAGCGACGAAAGTTGGCTTTTTTCTTTTAAAAACTAGCTCACTTTCTATCTTTAAAAATGTAAACGTTTTTTATTATTCCTAAAAGCATTATTCTTTTTCTATATTTAGGTTGTTTGTTTATCAATACCGTATTTTTCTTGGATTTAACATTAAAGGAAAATTAAAACTTTCTTTAATGTATAGAACTGCAAGACAACATTCAAAACTGCATAAAGAGATTTTAAAAGAAGCATTAAACGCATAGAAAGAAGTATTGAAAGTAGGAGGAAAGAAACATTATTTCCTACTTCTACTAAAACAGTAATGCCGCAAAAGATATCAGAGCTTACTATATCGATTAGCTCTCTTCTCCCTTGGGGTAACCGATACGATGCATCTAATTGCAGAGAGAATATTACATTGATTTGGCGTTAGAAGTGTAATTAAATAATCCAGTGACAACAAAAGATGCGATGAAAGTTCTCCACTTGTTCGCCAGATAATACACCGCAAGCCATTTATCTTATCACGATCAGATTTTATCTAAAGCAAAGGATGGAAATATTGATGTTTTAAACGACATAGGATAGCTGTTTACCTAATACTGTATTGTTTTGTCTTGTATTATAGTTAAAAATGAGCTGATGTGTGCATCACATAACTTCCTTTTACTCCAATTTTAATGTCATTTTCTAATTATTGGCAATTTTAATGTGATTCAATAGTTTACTCTCTAAATATCACCAACAGTGGCCAAATTGAAACCAGATTTTAAAAAAAATCGCCAAAATTGGCGACAAAACTTGGTGACCAAAATACTGGCGATATATCGCCAAGTATCCGCCAAATTATAACACCCCTTGAGTATACGTCGAAATTAACAATGATTTTCCCCCAGAAAGGGGTAAAAGACCCCTTTAGAAACACCCGAAAGCAACCAAAAAGAGAGGTACACAACTAGACCCCACTAAGAGTATACGTACCACATTTCAACTTTCTAGGACTTACCGTTCTTGAGTTATGCGACATACATACGCACATACATACGTACATACAGACGTCACGAGAAAATTCGTTGTAATTAACTCGGGAATCATCATTATGAATATTTCGCGTGTCTCTACGTTCTTAGGCACTTATCCACGTGTGGTCGAGTCGGAAAAAAAAACTCAATATTCATCCGGAGGTGAGTAAAATGGAAGTTAAGGTCGATTTTTGAGTGACAATTTTTTCGCGAATACAATACTTCCTTTTTTGTAAAAGGGAGTAAAATTGATAAACTTCATCTTCAATCAGTCACTTTTTGTCAATTAAAAATTTTTATTTGTTGATGTTCCGACTTTATAAATATCAAGTTTTCTGTTCTAAATCAGCTATCAAAAATGCAGGCTTTGTAAGTTTACACTGACAAATTATAATGATTGGATTAATTAAAGAGCATATTGACACATTTTGTGACACAAAAAAAATATCGAAATAACAAATCCTAAATTCTGCGGAAATTTTAGGAAACGGGAAGATTTTAAAGACTTGGCGAGAATTTGAAGATAACATTTCTCACCAACGATTTCACTGTCTGTATGTGGCAGGACACCCATCTCCAAAGCGTGTAAAATATGTCTCCTATAACTCACAAAAGTTTGCTGAACTAGCGGATTTTTTTGACATGGCGAGAAATGTATCACGCAATTTCACCGTCTGCATCCATATGCAAATAATATGTAAGATGTTTTGCATTATTTACCGAAACTTCCTACATTTGGATATTTCTCTTAAAATTTGAACAGACTTGAATATCGCGTATTTCGGTAACGGAGACACGAGAGCAAATAATTCATTATTCCAGAAACATTTTAACCAAGTTCTTAAAAATGCTATTCATTCATTTTTTTTCATCATTACACTATCGTATGGTGCCCTGGTACGGACTAAAACTTAGAGCAGGAATCAAAATTGAGAGAGCAAGTCCAATAATTGGCTTTGCAAAAGCTAACTCAAAAACCCAAGTCACGTGACTCCATAACTACGAATGGTAAGCACGTTTTGCGTGAAAGAAGCGAAAAAAACCTGATTTCTTCCAATGATTCGATTTAAAATCTTTCATGTGACTTGAGGTCTTGACTTCACGAATGAGAGTCTTCACTCTCTCCATTATAACCTCTTCTCAATCGACTAAAAGCACTGTGTCTTATTATCAAAGCACTACGTTAAAAAAAATAAAAATAAAAATAAAAAATAATTTGAATTTTGACATCTTGAATTCAAATTATGTTTTTCGCAATCACGAGTGTGTGGGGGTATGTGTTTGTGTGTAGGGTTATGTGTATGTGTGTGTAGGGGGGCATATGTGTTTGTGTCTGTGTGCAGGCACGAATGTGTGGGTAGTTGTGTGTATTTGTGTGTGTATGTTTTTGTGTGTGTATGTATGTGTAGGTGTCTGTATGTATGCGTGTGTGTGTAGTTGTGTATGTATGCGCGTGTGTGTAAGACATGGATGCAATCTGGATATGGCTTTCGCTATAGGAGAAGCAGCGTGAGGAGCCCGTCGACGGTGATGGTGCGGAGGGTGGCGGTAGGAAAAATCAAAGGAACGCCAAAAACAGTCAAGTGAGAGCAATAAGCAATCGTGATTGCTCAAAAAAAGAAAAAAAAAACCTTATTAAGCTCCAGGTGTTTTTTTACCCAGTAGCTGCGGATTGAGAAATTTGCTACAAAAAAGATACAAGTTGTGTGTAAGAGTAGCTGTAAGAGGGTTAAGTATGCACGTCTTGGCAAAAAGTGGAATGGAATAAAAGAAGATTCTGAAAATGGAACTAGCCCACAAAACTGCACAAATTGCCTGCTATTATCCATGAAGTAACTGGCGGAATCAAACAAAATTTGGTCCATATGTTGCCCTTAACAGGTAAAGCTGATGATTGAATTTTGGTGTCAGTAGCTCAAACAGGAGTTGAGCCATAGAAAATTTTTTGTTGTCAATTGTGACTAATGTATCTCAAGAAATAATGAATGGAATCAAACAAAAATATTTCGACAAGTAGCTCTGAGAGGGTACGAGAGCTGATTCTATTTTGGTGTTAATAGCTGAAAAGAGGGTGGCGCAATCGAACGTTCCTTTTTTTCCATTGTGAGTGCCATATCTCAAGAAGTAATCCTACGTTCTGGATGAAATTTGGAATAAATGTGAATCCATTTGTAAAGAGGCGGTGGTTCAATTTTAGCGCCAACCGCTCCATGGGGGGCTGTTCTTTTTGTGTGAATAAATTGCTTTATAAATGCAAACTGTCGTCTGCGTATTTCCCGTGATTTTAACTGTTGGAAAATAACCAGAAAATCGCAATGATTTAAAATTTTTAACTGTTGCCATCTTGTGTTTTCTAGCAAATAAATATTTGTAATTATTTTAAGCAAGGCTTTAAAAATAATTTTCAGTTTTCATTCTTTACTTTGCTTTTTAGATAAATCGGGAATTGGGATGGTCGTCAAGTTTTGGCGTGTGTAATTTTGTTTTTGTTGGGAATGTTGCTTCCTCGTCAAGCATGAAGAGAAATCAGAATTATAAGAAAGATATAGAAGAAAGTTTCGTGATGGCCACAACATACTAGTTTTAACTTAGATTGAATATATATTTCTTTTTAAATTATTTTGTTACAGATGTATCTTTATTTTTTTCTGGAAAGGTTATTTTTGTAAATATGGTTATGTGAGTGGATAACTACAATATGTAAGATGATTAAGGTATCCAAAATTATTTTCCTCTTTAGTTTCTAAGATTGTTTCTGAATGTAACTTATTATTTTCTTATATTTTTGTTTTTTAATCTTAGGAATGGTTGATTTCAAATATTCTTGACTACAAGACGGACTATGTGCCATTATAAGTTCGTAATAATTAGAGTACTTAGTCTGTAGCGATTGGTATTGTTTTAAATATAAAAAAAGCTTGACATAGATGGTAATTGGTAAGTTTGGCGTTCTTAGGAACATTTTGGCCTTACAGAGAACGGACACATAAGAAGGCCATTTTGGGTTAATTTTTTTAAAAATAATTTCATTTTAAAACGCATTGGCTTTTTTTTTTGTTATCGATAAAATACTCATTACTGTAATTTTAAAATAATTTATATTAATATATCCTTAGTTATACGATTCTGTTCAAGAAATATTCGTCAAGTTTTTTTTAAAGAGAATTATAATATGTTAAGCCTTTAAAGTTTCGTTTAAATAAATAGCTGTTTATGTAGTTTTAGCAAATGCGGATATTTTGACTATTCGCAACTCCAACGAACTATAGGGGGCACTGTAGCGACTTTCTAATGGCGGACGAAAAAGGTAAAACAAACGCACGTGGTGACGAAAAAAATGCTAATAAGCCTAGTAAATTTTGTTCGTATGCATGATTTTTTCGCTTTATTCTTTTTAAATTAATTTTCAAAGTCTTGTGGATATTCTGGTCCATATAAAAAGAAATGAGAATTCAAGAGACATTACTAAACATTAGAAATTAATACAAATTCCGTAGTTCGTAGTTGTAAGCAGCCATTTCCAAGATGTTGAATTCGAAATTTATCAATTCTTGATGAATCTACATTTTTATTGTAGCCATATGGAACACTATATATATTTCATGTAAATAAACCTTTGTTTATCAGTGTTATCAAAAGAGGAAGATGAAAGTTTGTTTTGTTTGGCTAGCGCTATTGTTTTACTTTCGGTTTCGTATGTTTCTAATTTCTGAATTATGATTTAATTCTGTCATGCATCATCAATAAAATTCTCACGGATACATTGCGGTAGTTTTCTTTTTAATTGATCTTCCATTATTTCTTTAAACGTACCGAATTCTGTTCTCTTTCTACCATTTTAATCCACACATGATAAAAAATAAAAATGGTTTACAACTGACATGCAAAATCTCGCCAAGCAAGTTTTCTTTGCTCGCACAATACTAAAACTATAACCCTAAATTATAATCGCACTATTTTGGCGATGAAAATTCTCAGCGTTAAACATTTTTCATTCCGTTCTACGATAATACTGCATACTATCTTTCTTTTGAGCTTAAGATTAAGAGAGAAAAAAAACCATATTCTTACAAATTCACAGAAAACAATAAAAAAAAAATTACCTTGTATATAGTTATCCTCTTCTAAAAAAAAAAAAAAGCTTCGAATAGACTTGCAGATGCGAAGTTTGTTAATCCAGAGTTTTCATGTGTTTAGGATTTCACGCCATTTACGACAGTCAACTAACTTTTTAGAGGGAAATAATAAAGACTAACATTATTTTGAGGAGCTCGAGAATAACATCAAGGGATAAAACACTTTCTATTTCTGAAAGCAATCCAAGACACATCGAATGCGTTAATAAATACTCATAACAAACTGCCTATGTTTACGTCAACAGACACACGTGGAACGCAATGTTTTAGTTTTTTCGGCAGTTATGAAAATCACCGCAAGGTAGCGTATTCGAGCGCTGGAATTGCTAATTACTACTGTAGTTTAAAGTTGAACGACTGATTTATAATATGGGCCTTGTATGGAACCTTGTTCCTTGCAAGGCTGGAAGAGCTTAACAAAAGTAAAGTTTAATAAATATAGATCACAGTTAGAATTAGAAAAATGTGATTTATATGATAAACAATAAAACAAAGTTTTAATTTATAATTTGTTTCTTTCATTTTTGCAGTAATTGAACTCATAAAAACTGTTTATTTGCTACAGTGGCCTTACATGGTCCCCCCATTTTATAATAAAAAAAGTTTTGAAAACTTATTATTCTATTAAAAACATTTTTGTTGCTAAAGCAAGTTTTCCACACTTGTTTTCTTCCTTTTAATTAAGTAAAAATTAATCTTTTTGAAGTCGCATTATTTCAAAACATTGCCGAAATACGATGTATATTGATTTGTGTTACAATAGTGAGTACTTGTTCCCCGCTGTTTTTCCATTATTTTTCGCAGTGTGACATTATGTTTGGCCATAACAACTACTTAACTAGTTATTTCTAACAATTTATTTGAGTAAGACATTTTGGGGAAGCCTATGTCATAAAAAGTGACTTAAGAATAAATATCAACGCGGATCTTTTACTCAAACTTTTTTGCACTAAACCACATTTTAGTGAAAACACATATTTTAATACATTTGATTTTCTTAGTGGATTCTTTATGTATAACTCCTCAGAAATCTGCTAAAAGTTTCTTCTAGGGTTAAGGGTTAGATGTATACACTTGTATTTTTGATTGTCACCCACCGTAATTCATTGGTTACACTACGCAGCAAAAAATAACTTTTTGTCTGCATCCTGGTTAGAAATGTTCAATTCCTACTAATTTTGGGCCGAGAAAAACAATATGGTTCTAGGGTTTTTTATTACCTCTTGTTTTAAAGATACAGAAAAGTCAACTAGAGAAATATGCAGAGCAACCAAACAATGATCTGAAGGTAAGATTAAAAAGGAAAAAAAAAACTTGAGCAATATACTTTTTTAAATAAGTAATGTTTTATGAAACAAACCGAAAGCAATGATTGGCCTATTGCTGTTAACGCTTCATTCAGTGTTGCCAGATGGTCAAATCCAGATTTCCCCAATTCCCTTCCAATTTTTCCCCAAAAAGCGATGTTTTCTACCAAAATTCCCCAAATTCAAAAATTATTTTTCCACTAATATTTTCAGAAAATGAATCGACTTCCTCTAATATTTTTGTCTCTTGAAATTTTTTTTTCCCCCAAATAACCAAATTTTCTTATAAAATTCCCCAACTTTTTGTTTTCTTCCCATTTTCGCTTTTTTTTAAATCTTTATCTTTCTTTATCTGTACTAATAGTAAAGCTGAAAGTCTGTCTGGATATCTCTCTGTTTGTCAGGATCTCTGTGCCGCGCATAGCGCCTAGACCATTCAGCCGATTTTCATGAAATTTGGCAAAGAATTAGTTTGTAGCATGGGGGTGTGCACCTTTAAGCGATTTTTCAAAAATTTGATTTTGTTCTTTTTCTGTTCCAACATTTTCCCGAGCAAAATTATCATAAGATGGGCGAGTAAATTACCAAGCTAGCATAACGTGGAACCGTAACGTGGGCAAGCCAATTGGCCAGAAATTCATCATGCATTATTTGTAAATATACAGGGAACCAAAAGACCTTTTAATTTTCTACTACGGGCAAAGCCATGCTGGTGCCACTAGTCATAAATACAAGCACCTGACCGAAAGATAAGAAATACCCAATTTTTTTTTTCTACTTGCATTTACTACTCTGCTTCAGTATGTATATTTCAACTATGATTTTTGTATATATTTATCCAACAACATTCTTCATCCCGCTCACTTATTTTTACCCATTTCACGTATCAACTAGTTACTCACGCAAAACATTAATGCGAATTCCATAGCATAATGTTCCGCATGATGCGAAATGCGAATTCCATAAAGTTGAGCAAAGCTAAACCAACGCTGTTTGATACAAACGATCTAACTACTACTTCTTGACACGAATCTAAATAAGAAAAAATTCTTTTTTTCTTGAGGTTTTTTTCCCCCTGGTTTTCCCCCCAAGAAAAAAAATTTTCCCCAAAGAATTCACCTCAAAACCCATTTCCTCAAAATTTCCCCAGAGAGCACCAGATTTCCCCAAAATGGGGAAATTTCCCCCAATCTGGCAACACTGGCTTCATTTTCGGTTGCTTCTTGTGCTTGAAAGAATGATCATATCTTGTAATAGTTCACCCGCATTTGCTTTAACACAGCCCAATGAACCTGATATACGCTTTTCATTGTAAAGATATCTTTTGAAACCTGTGCTCATGGCTCATATCATCAGTTTTTGAGCAAAATATCCAAGTGAAAGTGAACAAAACAGTTTCTGAGACATATCATTCATCAATGGTCACATAACTTCGGCAGGGGTTTTTGTCTAACGGTTCTTAGTAAGGTTTCACTTCCCTAGTTGGAACTGTATCTTGAAAAAACTGGAACTAATTTCAATTCTTTATCGTAATTTTCCTGTTTAGCGAGGCAAAATACTTTGGAAATAACTATTTTTTTTAATCGGACGCATTTTTAGTGTTAATTAGTGTTAATTATAATACGCCTTATCTTCTCATAAATAATGGCCATAACCCAAGCTTCTTCAGACAGTTTTTAGTGTAAACAGCGACCTAAGTACAATAGGATGCATGTTTACAAGTTCAAAAGTAAAGGAAAATGCTTTTTACTCTTTTTAAGACTTTTGAAAAGTCAACATGTTATTACAATAACAGTACAGTATGCACCCCATGCCCCTATTTTATGTTTTATCCCAAGATAATTTCAATAACTCTAGTTCTCTCACATGACTTTTTGAAGCATTTTTATTATTTAAGTTTCATAACAAATTTAACAATAAACATTGCTTTTCCAAATCTGTAAATCAACGATAAATGCAACGAACGATATGTCACCCAAACTTTAATGACAATACAATGAAATAATCACAGAAAACTGAAATTCGAGTCGTTCATGGGGTGAGGGATACCCTCTGTTCGTCTTCTTCTACTAGTCACCCTTATAATTTAAATTTTCATCCATGGCGGAGTTCTATTTTTCTTCTTCACTTCCTTTATCATAAAGCAGGGCCGTAACCAGACTTTTGTTTCGGAGGGGGTTTAACCAAACTTTTTTTTGAAACATTTATATGGTCTATGAAATTTGGTTTCATGTGTATTTTGTTGATTTTTGTTACAATAATCTAAATGGAAGGAGGGCTGTTATTACAAAACGCTATATTGTTAATGCCATATTGTTGTCGCCATATAAATGAATTTTTCAATAACTACCATAAACACACAGTGAGTTTGTACATTTTTTCAGTCATATTAATTTCATTTCCCAAATAAAATTGAAATAATAATAATGACAACAATATCATTCTTTTACTAAAAAATAAACAAAAAATAAAATAAATAAAGAATGGAAAGCATTTCTTTGGATGAAAAATTTCGGAGGGGGTTTGAACCCTATAAACCACCCCCTTGCATACGGCCCTGTCAGATAGGGAAGTTGTTTTATAACGGCAGCGGCTGTCTCAATTTCTACACACTAGTGGATTCATTCTACACACTTAGTGGATTCTTTATGTATAACTCCTCAGAAATCTGCTGAATCAGGGAGCAGCTGCTCCCTGGTGGGGCTATATTTTTTAGCAATAAATATCTCTCCAGTACACTTATTGCATGTTTTTAATTTGTATTTGTGTTAGGTGATTTTGGTAATTCCTAAGTGACTGAGAACCCCTTAATGGACACATGATTTGGGTAAAAGTCTCAGTATAAAAGATGCTTATAACTTTTATTGCTTGATCTTCACTGTATTAACGCATCACCGTGTGCTGCAAATTCGACAGTGACTACCTTCAAGACACCCGAACACTATAAATGTCCTGGATTTGCATATGGTTTACTGGATAACTTAATTCAATTTTTTAAAATGAGGATAATGCTGATGAAATTAATGTTTATATACCTTATCTTTCGTATCACGGAATTGTCTTCAACGATCGGTGAGACTATTTATGTGAGTCATTTCACGTCAAATCGCCTAATGCCATATGCCGTCATGTCTCCGATTTTATCTATTTTTTTTTACGAAAAGATATCAATGAGAAAAGCCCAAATTATTATTTTTTTTATAGATTTTTGAATTAAAAATTACGCTTTGAAGATTTTTTTAAAAAATTCGATTTTTAATCATTTTTTGGAGTCATCGTTTTGGCATGAATTTAGAAAATTTCTCTAATTTCATTATTTTTTAACTAATTAAGCTGAATTTCGTTACAATTTCAAGCTAATACTTTTTTCTTTCGGTGTGAACAGCAGAAAGTATTCTGTAAACAGCTGGGTGTTGCCACTCTTTATCTAAAGTCAGTTTTTATGTTTTTTCTATTGGGAGATTAAATAAGTCATATCTCCGGAATACTTACAACGATCTGCATCATTTTTTTTGTGGCATATTTAAATCATTCTCTTGCTATGTATAAAAAAGTAGAAGTTTTTTTTTTTGTTGTTTTGAAAAAAAATAAGTTTGTTTTGCAGGAAACTACTACTCGGTTTCTAATACTTTAAAACCCATTTAAGCTTTAAAAAGGCCAAAAACTTTTTAGAACAATTAATACTGGACTTTCAAAGGATTTGTATCAATAGTTGATCGCTAAGAAGTTGTTTACTTTGGAAAAGAATTGTGCAAAAACCCCCGTTTCAGAATTCGCAAAAAAAAAAAAAAAAAAAAAAAAACTTTTGATTGAAAGTGTACTAAATAACTAAATATTATGTAATAAATAATTTGAAGAATAGTGTAAAGAAATATTTCTACTGGCATTGTTTTGCATTTTTTTTTTTTTTTTTTGACAGTAAAAGATTGGGGGAAAAAAGAATAATAACTATTGAAAAGTTCTCATAGCCTAAATTTGTTTGGATTACGTAACACCTGACAATGATCTTCCGCTCTTACAATACTCATGCAATACGCATCATTCTTCTTTCGCTTGAAAAGTTAATCGACACATAGCTTTTCGATTGTAAAATGTGAAATGAAAGGCATGCTTGTACGAACAGCATTTTTTTTTTAATTTACCATTTCCTTTGTATCAGAAGATGAGAAAATCAGAATTTCTATCAATAAGTTTCAAAGAGATTTTAAAATATACTCCAATCCGCAAAAAAAAAAAAAAAATGCCTTTTCAGAGAAATCTAGAGTTGTGGAGTACTTACTGTAAGTGTAGAAGTTCATTGTCAGATGTAACGTAATCCAAACAAGTTTATGCTAAGAAAAGTTTTCAACAGTTTTTTTTCCATCCTTTAATGTCAAAAAAAAAAAAAAAAAAAAAAAAAAAAAACAAAGCAAAATAATTCCATTAGAAATATTTTTTATCCAAATCATTAAAACAAATCTTCAAATTATTATTTTTAATATTTAATACACTTTCAATCAAAAGTGTGCTTTTTTATTTATTTATTTATTTATTTTTGCGTAGTCTGAAACGGAGGATTTTGCACAATTATTTTCCAAAGTAAACAACTTTTTAGCGATTAACTATTGATACAAATACTTTGCGAGTCCAGTATTAATTGTTCTGAAAAGTTTTTGGCCTTTTTTAAGCTTAAAAGGGATTTAAAGTAATAGAAAACTTGTATTTTCTGCAAAACAAGCCTTTTTTTTTTCAAAATAACAAAAAAACACCCTTCTACTTTTTTCTGCATAGCAAGAGAATGATTTACATGTGCTACGAAAAAAAATTGATGCAGATCTTGGTAGGTACTCCGGTGATATGACTTATTTAATCTCCAAATTGAAAAAAACATAAACACTGATTTTAGATAAAGAGTGGCAACACCCAACTGTTCATAGAATACTTTCTGTTGTTCACCCTAAAAGAGAAAAATATTAGCTTGAAATTGATACCAAATTCAGCTTGGTTGAAAAATAAAGAAATTAGAGATATATTCTGAATTCATGCCAAAACGGTAACTTCAAAAAATGATCAAAAATCAAAATTTTGAAAAAATTCTCAAAAGCGCAATTTTTATTTAAAAAATCTTAAAAAACTAACTTGGGCTTTTCTTATAGATATCTATTTGTAAAAAAAATAATGACAAAATAGGAAATATGACGGCACGGCCGACTATTTCAGTTAGGCGATTTGGCGTGGAATGATACATATTTCTTGAACGTTTTGCTGTTTTACTATATCTAAAAATTACCTTGAACCTTACAAAAAATGTGATTTTACAGAAAAAAAAAATCTTTAAGAGCCGAATGACGCTCAGTAGCCCAGGTACAGTGAACTAAAGCCAGGTCTTTTTTTATTTCAAGCTTAAAATCGAAGAAACTATATTTAAAGCGTGGTAATGTTACTCAGAATAAAAAATCTGTTGTGAAGTAACTCAAAAATGGGTAAAAGGAAGTCTTTGGTATTTAAAAATGAACGTGAATAATTTTCTCTTGATCGCTGGTTATTTTAAAAGAGAAAGCTTGTACCTTGCAAAACTAAGGAACTATTCCTAGTTATAGTTGAAAATACTATATAAGCTAATAAATAGAATATGCTTTCATACAAAAGTTCATAGTTTGTTGATTGTGCTGCATCCTAATTTGGTGAAGTAAAGCTGTTGCTGTTATTTAAAAGTTGCATAAATTCTTTAACACCAGATACACGACTGGTCAAATGGGGTAAATGCATCAATCTTATGGCTGTTTAGGCAAATTCATATAACTGTCTTGTTTAAGGAAAAAATATTTCAGCTTCATATATGCTTTAGAAACTTCAGCGTTCATAAATAATTCAAATGTGAAAAAGAAACTAAAGTTTTAAATTTTAGACCTATTCATAATAATCAATCAGTAGCATTCATCTGGAATAGCTACTATTATGATTCATCTCTAAATTTGCTGAATTACTTTAAAATGTGTGGCTGTTAAACACTACTTCCAAAGAGTTTTTTGTATACCGTCTGCATATACTCGTATTTGCACAAGATTAATGTTTCATATTACACTTAAGGTTATGGGAAAATGCTTATCAATAGTATCAATAATTATTTATTTGTTGGCTCTTTTTTTATTTCGTGTGTGAAAAATACTTTTGACGTTTATTGTTGATAAGAAAACTATTTCTATATAATTTTCAACTTCTATATACAAAGTTACTTACATGCATGACGAATGCAAATATATCAATTTAATTGGCCAAATTAAATTTTTCTAATAACACAATTGATCTATAAGGAAATTCTAATTATTTCATTTGGTAAAAATTGTAATTTATCAAAAATTGATAGATGCCTACATCCAATATGCAAAACCTCTATCTAAACAATAGTAGTTCATATTGGAGAGCTTTCAAGAAATTATAATTTCTAACTAGTTTCCAACGTTATCCTGTTTGACAGCTTTGATCCTAAGGCATGTCAACAAACTGTCGAAATGCTAACGTTGTAAGCAAATAAAGAGCATTATTAGGTTTATCATTTCGCAAAGGCAAATACGTTTACCAGACAAAAGACTTATAAATTTCTCCTAGCGGGATTACAAAATGAAATTTTAATGTGTACAAAATAAGAAAAAGAAACAATACTTCATTCTTTATAAACTGTTTTTGTTTAAAGTCTTTGAAAGAAATGTCGATTTTAGCGTATTTTTATATTATTAAGTGTATGATTGAGTGTATTTTATACTACTTTTCAATTAATTATTTTAAAATGCAATTATTGTTCAAGAAAATCAATGAGGTTTCCTCAAATTTTTTTTTTGGTTGAAATTACTTTATGATGTTAGTTTACTTAGTTAATATTGATACCCTAGCTTTTCTTTCAATTACAAATTTTTGGTAAAAAACTAGAAAAATGGCAGTTTCTTTAAAAAAAAAAGAAAGCAATAATAGTTTTAAAAAAAGTTATTCTGGTTGTGTGTGATAATAATGTAATGGACACACATGCATATTATTATATAATTTATTCTTTGTGAAAATTATTAATGATGTTAATTTTTTAAGTTTTTATAGCATTTTAAACTACCATTAATAAGTGCAAAGTAATGGTAGGAACATGTTTTTTCCTTCAAAAGAATCAACGAGCAAGATAAAAGCATTCTTTTATACATGTTTGACTTTTTTAACAACTGATTTTTAATCTGAGCAAAATTATCACGCTTCAAATGTGCTGTTTCTTTAATTTTACGTTTAAAAAACCATTGCCTTGCTTCAGTTCACATAAGGTGTGTGAGGCGAAGGAGGCCGTAGTTAAGTTTTGATTATTTTTCCTAATTTTATTGTTTTGTATATTTGGCTGAATTTCTAATATTGAATTTCAGACTTATTAGTAACACATATCAAGAGCATTTTTTTGCAAGATAAAATATAACTGTTTTTATAATGCAATTTTAAAATTGGAGCTTGCCGGCCACATTTGGAGCATGTGTTCCAAAAGAAACTAATGCGTTGGAATCACTTTTTAAACCTGGAAACAAATATAGGCAAACTAGTTGCACTGTACTTGAAGCATAATACAATTTTCAATTAAATGAAACAGTTTAATTAAAATATTTAGTAGGGAAAAATTACAATAAACAGCTTTGTGATCCTTAACTGTCATATCTTCACATTATCTGATTTTATTAATGATAGCTGAAAAATGGGTAATCTTAGAAAAATAAAATAATAGTGAAGCATTTAAAATTACCTTTCTTCATTAGTTCATATATACTTTTTATAAGTTCGCCACCCTGAGCACTAGCATTTGACACGTATTTTTTTGCATACAATTATACATTTATTATTTTGCATAAAATGAATTAAAGTAAATGTGCTTTAAGAGAAGAAAATTATCTTCTCGGAAGCATGCCTCAAATCAAAAAAATAATAATTATAATATTATATTTATATACTAATAATAAAGCTGAAAGTCTCTCTGTCTGGATGTCTGTATCTCTGTGACGCGCATAGCTACTAGACCGTTCGGTTGATTTTTATGAAATTTGGCACAAAGTTAGTTTGTAGCATGAAGGTGTGCACCTCGAAGCGATTTTTCAAAAATTCGATTTTGTTCTTTTTCTGTTCCAACTTTAAGAGCAATTTCTTGAGCAAAATTATTATAGGATGGACGAGTAAATTACCAAGTCATCATGACGTGGAACCGTAACATGGGCAAGCCAATTGGCGAGAAATTCACCATACATTATTTGTAAAGATACACGCGTACCAAAATACCTTTTAATTTTCTACTACGAGCAAATTCGTGCAGGTACCACTGGTATAAATATAAATCAAAGCATAAAGAAGAATTTATACGCACGTAATTTAAAACATATTCTTACCTAAAAATTATAGTTAAACTTCTTCAAAAGTGAAGTCACTGCATACAAGAGAGACGATCAGTTAAATATCTTTGAAGTCAGCAATTTGCCTTACAAATACAAGTTTTATGATGCAGTATCGCAGTTTTGTGATAAAAAAAGTTAATTGACTCACCCACCTTTCTCATCTCGTTATTCTATAAATGGCTGTAAAATAAGTATTCTACTACACATATTTCAAATGTTTGACTCAATTTTCCACATTAGACATATTATATTTATTTAGAAAACATTGTTCACATTCTACAACCTAATTAGCAAACACCTAACTCCATTCCCATTAACTTCACTTGAAGTACAAAAGCGAGTCTTAATGATCATATAATGGAACTTAAATAGTATAATCAATAGTAAACGTTAAAGGAAGCGATTGGGGAGTTTGTCATTATGATACCGAGAAGGATTTTTTTTACTGAATCTTGTAGTTTTGAAGGTATATGTTTACGGAGTGTACAGGCATTAAAATTATCTCTTTTACGTAGACTGTTCAATAAGTAATAAGACTAATTTTACTGCCGCGAAACCACTCATTGAAATGTTAATTCCTTCGGCATAAAAAGTGTCTGTTGTCTGTATTAACAAAAGCTACCGATAGTCGGCGCGTACAGACTTATGCTCTTGAGTATCACGTGATTCAATTGAAGCCTGTTGCAGGGCGTCTACAAGAAATAAGATTAATTTTACTGCCGCGAAACCACTCATCGGAATGTTAATTTCTGTGGCATGAACAATGAAGGTTGTCTGTATTGACAAAACCTACCGATAGTTGGTGCGTACAGACTCATGTTCCTGAGTACCACGTGATTGCATTGAAGCATGTTGCGGGCGCCTGCCTGCAAGACGTAGCCGGTTTCGAAAAAGTTATGCGATTAAAGTTTGTTTTCGTCTGCAAATATCAGCATCGGAAATCTTCGATATGATACGTGTGGTTTTCAACGATGAAGCAATGTCTAGAGTCAGTACTTTAAGCTGGCATAAAGCTTTTAAGGAAGGCAGGCAAAATGTGGAAGATATTGAAAGTGAGGGAACCTTTACAGAGACAATGATTTACACAGCTGCTATTATCATCAAGGGGAATTACAGAATTAATTTACATCAGTGATTTTTGGCTGTTTCCTTAACTTAGTAAGAAACCATTACGAGTCAAACATTTTGAAAGCAACAAAGCATATCTACACTCTCTGGAGGCGGTTTTGAATAATTTCTCACAAACATAACGTTCACAAATTTTTAAGAAGTGGACAGAACGTTGGAATAAATGCATTTAGTCCCGCTGAAGTTATTATTTAAAAAAAAAAACCATGTGAATTATGACGATTAAGTCGTTTTGTATTTTTTTTTTATAAATTTAGTCTTATTACTTATTGAACAGCCCTCGTAGAAAAAAAAATCAAGTATTTAAAAAGTAACGTTTAACATAAGAATTCAATAACGGATAATGCAGCAGGCCAAGAAATTTTTTACGCTATTATCAAAGAGTTACAATAACTGGAAAAGTTTAAAATTTAAAAGTTATGCGAGGTCTTTTTAAACTGATGGCATAATTTTCCATATTTTAATTTATTTTTCTTATTTTTGATTTTTCATGAATGTCAATGTCTTTTGTATTTTATAACCACATTATTTTCGCAAAAAAAATATATATACATATATATATATTTTATGTTGAATTTCTTATGGATGGTGTATCTGATAAGAGGTAAATTAATAAATCTCTGCTCTACATGTTTTTTTTTTTTTTTTTTTAATTTTAACAACGTTAAATTTAATGGGATAATGTTCATTCTATGAGACATTACGTCATGCTTTTTCAGTTACGCCTATGTTGTAACACGCGCAAAAACTGAACGTTTTAACAGTGGTAACAAAACCACAAATTTTAGTCTAATGAATACATCTTCATCGGTTTTCAGACAATTCTAAGCGGTTTTTTTCTAAGAAAGCTCACAGAAGAAATTTCTCTTGGCTGCTTCTTGCAGTCTTCAATTCATGGTGGTGTTTACCTTATGCTATGGGGTGCGATTTCTTGGCATGTTCCTGGGTCGCTTGTGATTCTGCATGGGAAGGCATCAGTTGCTCATTATTTTGACATTTTAGTGGATCATTTGCATCCGTTTGTCCAGAATTTGTTTTTATAATAATGCCCACTTTATCAAGGCAATCCTATCCACACTGCTTAAATAATTCAAAATAACTTTAAGAGCCTAAGGAGGACATCTTACTTGGCCCCCTGAGTCTCCCTACAGAAACATTATTGAATATTTGTGGGGATATTTGTAGTCAAAACTCCGTGCTCTATTTCTTAACCCATCAACGATTTTGGAAATATATTTATTTGAAGTTTTGATATTTTACTCTTTCTGGCGTTTCGTTTCTTTTTAGTTTGATTAGTCTGTTGTTTGTAAAAAGTGAGCTGTCTTTCACATTTTCTCTCTCTTTTTTCTAGGAAAGTATTTCCACAGAGCTGGTGAAAAGAGCAGTTGATCCAGTCCTCGAATTTGAAGAAGAGAGTAATAAAAGGGAAGATATTGGTTGATATTACTCTGAGAAGATCTTAGAGATGTTTTTGAGGAGTTTGTAATGGATGCTCTGGCATTTATTTCCCTATTTTGTGTATTGCCTTCTGGGCAAAAGTTAGTTCACCTTGGTGGGCGGCATTAGTAACAATCCAATAAGCAAATATCGCGAACTTTATTGTACGCACTGTAAACCCATATTCAAAACAACCTCACCAATGGTCTATTACGGGTAGTTTTAATAAGCCGTTAGTAAAACGACGCAATACTAATAAATACTGCCATTTTAATCGACAATAAAAGGAGCATTTCAATAATTTTAAAGCTTGACATTTTATATTTCATATAGAAATTTTTATCAACAAATTTCCCTAATTTCAAACATGTGGTAAGAACTCCAATAGTCAACCATTTAAGAGAACGAATGTTGTTTTTAGTTAACGTATAAATTTCAGCAATCAACACAACAACAAAAACATTGTAAGACTTTAGGCTATACCTTTCTAATAATAATTTACTAAATTGTTTCGGAAATAAAATTATTTTTATTTTAAAAACTAATCTATTGTTATTACGAGAAAAATCTCCAGTAGTCGGTTATAGAAATCCAGTTCTCGGCCATGCATGGGCCCAGTAGACGGTCATTTCATTTTATTACTAGTATGGGGTATGAGTTAATAAATTTAAACAAAATTTAATTGAAAAATTATATCACAACATTGTACTTACAAAATTAATTATTCCAATAATTAAAAAAGTGTTTTGCTTTCTTAATGTCTTCGTAAAGATCTTGATGCATCATATGCAGATCTTGATGATCAGAAGTCTTGATGCATCATATCCGATTTTGAGCTATACATACTCTATTTATAAGCAGTTTTATATCCCTGTAGCCGACTACTAGAGCACTTACCCTATCAAAAAGGAACTAAGTTACAAAAAAAAAAAAAAAAAAAAGAAGAAGAAGAAAGCATATCACATTACTTGATGGTAAGTAAAGACACAACTAATGACGAAATAATTCTATTCCCCCCTTTTTTTGCAGAAGAAAAAGCTGTCAGAAGTATCAGTATCTCAGCTTCCATTATCGATTAGCACGCTCGTTCTCGTTATTAGCAACGACGCATCTAATTGCAAAGCTCCTATTGCATTGAACTGCCGTGAGGTGTGTTATTAAACAGTCCACTGTCAATGGAAAGACAATAAAAGTGTACTATTTGTTTACTTGTCAGTACAGCACATTGAGTTTATCTTGCGTTTAACAGTTTTTAACAATGTGTAGGATTTAAGTAATAGTTTATTGTGATTTTAAAGATGGCATTTTCTGATGTCAATGACTTTTTTTTTTTTTACCATAGTTTATTTTTTCAAAGTAGTTTGACATTTTTGTCACTAAGCTTCTTAATTAACCATGTGTAACTGAAATGTTCCGATGAAAATTCTGTTATTCTTGGTTAAGCAAAGACATTTTGACAGAGAAAATCTTTATTAAGATGCGTGTTTACCTTAACGCTTTTTTAAAACTTATAAGTTATTTCTTGCTTATGCAAACGAAGTAAAGTATATACTGTTAAATGTAGTATAGATTCTATGTAATTTAACAGGATTTTTCCTGCTCTCTAAATATGCTCAAGCGAAACATTTTTTTTTCTGCTCCATATTTAAAATTATTTGTTTCATGTACATAAATACTCATGAAATCGCTTGTGAAAAGTACTTTTGAATAAGTACATAGGAAAAAGCTATGTAGCATTGAAGGGTAAACAGTATTATAAAAATAATCATGAAACAAACAAACAAGCAAAAAAAAAAAAACATACAATAATACTAACGTTTTAATACAGATATTTCAATTGCTTTTAAGTTTTAGGTGATTAAGTAACTAGGAGGGCACTATTCTCTTCAACATAAACCATTTATTACATATGCAAGATGGAAATCTATTAAAACATGCAGAGTAAATGTGTATGTACTATAACCTCAATATACGTTAAAAGCTTATTGGATGCATTGCAGTTATTCTGAGCTGTTTGTGTTTCCATCCCCCTCAAATAGCCTTTAATTTCAAGTATAGGTGCGTCTCAAAGCAGATGCACACCTCTTATGCAACTTAACTGATTAAAAACTTCAGATTTATTTTCAACTGTAGAAATATAAAAATTTGATCTCTCTCTTTAACAAAATGTAAATTTCTGTATTTTTCCTATACAAATTCCCGGGTAAAGTCGAATATTTGCCAAGTTTGACCCCGAGATCCTTTGATGCTCAGAAACTCACAAAAGGGTTCTTGAACACCTACGAGAGTGGGAGGGGGGAGGCTAAAAAAAAATCCGTGAAACTTAATGTTTACGTCTATTAATAACAATGACTGAATTTTTGGAAAAAATCCAAAGAGTCCATGAATCCTATGTTCAAGAGCTACTGCAAAAAAAAAAAAAAAAAAAAAACCGCGAGTTGAAATTTTTCTTGTCTTTCCTTTTTATCCTGATTGTTGAACATGCGTCACATAAAACAACTTCCATTTTCAAAGCAGATCTTGCAACGCCGCGCTGGGAAAAGCAGCTAGTACAATATATGAATGAGTATGTATACGTATAACACTATATAACTATAAATAACAAATATTTAACTTTTTTTAGAGCCAAGTTCCAAGTTTACCAAATTGTTGAAAGAAGATTTTTCGATACTTATACATTCTTAAAAAAGTTAGACTTAAATATCATCTGGTGATAGAATTAACGAAAAACGTATTTTAAAAGTAAGAGGTAACTAAAGTTGGTACCCAACGTCCATGGTTATAACCGAGCAACCTGACTCAGAATAATATTATGGAGCTGGGTTTCTAGGTTGGTTTGGGGTGTAGTTAAATTAATGAGAACCTGTTTTTAAAAAAATCCTTCTTTCGAAATGTGAAGAAAGAAAAGTTTGAATGTCTGAACGACGTGAAATAGAACTCTGGCGTGAGATCGGGCCCATTTATCCAGGGCTGTCGCAAAAGTGACGAATAATAACTTAAGGATTTAAAATGCGTCTCATTTTAGAAGAAATCTTCTGTTTGTGTTTTTTATACTAAAAGGAAGTCTTCGTATCTTTTTGCATGAGTATTTAATTTCAAACATGCGTCTTATTACCTAAAATGTACGAACTTTGCATTCTCGTAAAGATTACTCGGTTATTCCTAATGCTTAAATCGCCCGTCGTTTGCATATTTCGTTTCCAGTTGTTGCAGATGATTTTAATTAATTTAGCAACACTATGAGAAAACATTGTCTAAGAGTTCCGCAGTGTGCTCCGAATTTTCGGCGCATTTTTTTTTTTTTAAATTCATTTCTTATTGTAAACAAACGCGACGCTTCACAAGAAAAACTTGGTTTGCCAACGCTCCATTAAAGCAACCCATGCGTATCTTGGTTAATATTCCAAGGCCAAGAGCAAAGAATCTTGATCTGGAGTCATGAGCTGGAGTCATGAGCTGTTATGAATAGTTATGCGAGAAAACATTGTTCTGTAGTGTTTGTTTGCACAAATTATCTGTAGGGTGACCTGAAAATATTGGAAAAAACTTTAAGGGGAGGTAGGTAAAATCACAGGGATTCAGTTTTGCACATAAATATGTGGTCCGAAAGCCGTCATTCGGCTCTAAGTGACGCTGCTCACAGTAACATATAAGTTCCTGATTTAAACTGCATTCATAGCCTTCTTTGGGGTACTCTGAAAAGGGCCGTGTACGCAACACCTGTGGATTCAGAAATGGATCTATTTGGAAGAACCGTCTGTACTGCTGCGATTATCTCACAAAATCCAAGTGTACTTGAGAGAGTTCACTAGCCTATAGTCCGACGCTGTAGTGCATGCATCGCTAACAATGGTGGAAACTTGAACATCTTTTATGAAATTTCCAAATATCATGTACCACAGCACATGTAATATCTTTGACCAATAAATTTCAGATGATCTCAATCTTGTATCTATTTATTTCGTGTACCTGTCGTACTACTTCCCATGGCATTTCCGAACACGGGTCGCTATGCAAATCTGAATCCTTGTGATGAACCCTACCTCAACTTTAAGTTCGTCTTAGTATTTAGAAGACACCTTTATTTAGCTGGTGGTTTTCTGAATCAGTTCAGAAGCAGTATGAGAAAATATTATTGCGTGGTCTCTGCGCTCATACAAATCATATCTATATTTTTCAGGTGACTTATTATTTTATTTTGCAGCATAAAACGTTCTACTATGGATCTTGTGAGCAAACATCTATTTCATGCTCTGTAGGTGATGTTCTGAACCAATTTACGAAACTTCAGCTTGTTGTATTTTATTTCGGATCGATGTCATACAAAATACTTTTAGGTTGTTTCAATACCGAAAACGATGTGTCAAAACTGTAAGTCTTAAAGAAACGCTCTTAAGAATACTAAAATTCATTCATTCTTATACATTTTCATTCTTTATCGATGACGGATTGATTATCTATATTAAAATTTGACTTAATCTTTCATATCATTCTGTTAACATGTGAAGGAAATTTAATTTCACGCATATTGGTTTATTCAATAAACGGCGGATCTTTTCCGCTTTTCTCTCTGATGTCATTGTCAAAGACAGTTTGTTAGGTGTTAAGAAATTCTCAAATAATTTTATGTGATGGTTTAAACATTTTTTTTTACGACGATGTATACTAGAGCACAAGCTAAAGTACTAAAACCTAATTTCAAATATTTAAAAAACTCTTCACTAAAAAAACGTAATATATTTAATTTTACGCATCACGTACAATATGATACAACCTTATTACTAATCTAGAAAGCACTTATCTATACTTAAAGACTATTTTGACCTAGAAATAGAAAAATGAAATTTATATTGAAAACAGAAGTTTGGTGATTTTTAGAACTAAATCGTATTTTATCGTTTACTACATTTGTTTTCGTACAATTATTTCAATTTAAAAGAACAAAAAAAAATAAATAAATAAAATAAAACGAAACAAATTAGAAGTTTAAAGTTTCAAAACATAAGATTATTTTTCATATTTTATTGTTTGTTATTTATTTTGAAATACGATAAACAATGGCGACGGTGATTAATGTTATTTTTTTAACGGGTAAATGGAATTAATTTTTTACTGTAATGTCAGATTTTTTACCTTTTGACCTTGATAATTAATATAGGTTTCATGTAGCGATAAAATATTAAAGAAAGTTCTTTTGAAATTACATCATTTATTTATTTTGGAGAGATACTGAGATTGTTACTATTGTTCAATTACTCACATTTATATTAACAATATTGTACTGCATCGAGTTATGATTTAAACAAAGTTTCAAAATTTTGAAGTCGATATTTTTTTCCAGCATCGTATAAAAGTTTTTTGATGACAAATATTAGCTTCTACCTTTTCATTTGCTTGGATTGTGGGATACTGACTAACATTAAAAAAAAATGATTTTTAAACACATTGTTTAAAAATAATCAGGCAGATGTAACGAACAGATTGCATCAAATCCAAGCAAAAATTGCGCTTCCATCAACCAAATTTTAAAAATTAAATAGTCATTTCCTCTTTGAATGCAATATAAACATTTAATTTTGTCTGTTATTGGTTTGAGGATGGATGCCACTATTGTTTTATTTGTTTCATCCGTTATAAATATTTGTTCTTAATATTACTTTGACTGCCATGACTTTTAAAAATAAAAGCCTGATTATCAGATATAATAAACCGTGTCGCAAATGACGCCTCTGCTAAAATTCGCAGTTTTTAGCTTGGCATTTAGGGAGGTTAATTTAAAAAACAATTAATAAGCAGTTAATTAAAAAAAAAATAAGAAAACAAATATCAATTTAATAACAACTATTGTTTTTATTAATTACTAGCTGCATTGCCCGGCTTTGCACGGTCTACCTCGGAAAAAAAAGTTATGTTAAGTGACGCATGTTCACCAATCAGGCGTCAATTGGACAAAAAAAAAAAAAAAAGAAGTAAAATTTCCCTCCGAAATAATCATTCTTAAACGAAGAAAACGACAAATCAAAAACTGCCGAACAGATTAAACGCAAGCTATTAAAATCCTAAAAAAAAGAAAGGAGATAAATCGCCAAAGAATAATCGAAAGGGGAAATTTTTACCTCAAAACAAAAACAAAATTTTATTTAGTCACGGTCGAGAAAAAAATGTGGCAGCCTTCTGAAAAAGTGCTTTTTAATTTTTTTCCGGTGATTTTACAGCCCTTTTTTTTCGAATTCGTAGAAACGGACTAATCTATATGGGTATTTTCCGCGAGCTTTCGAATGTCACCAAAATCAAAGAAATCGGGTAAGTATTCTGGGTAGGAAAGAGCCATTTAATGCCATTTTCGGGCTTCAAAATTAAAATTCGAACTGTTCGGTTCTTTTTTGGCGTTCGAAAACCCCCTACGTTCCTTCTAGGGGGCCCAAGTACCTCCCTGCCAAATTTGTTCCATATCCGACGAAAACTGGATTTGTATAGGCAGGGCCGTAACCAGACATATTTTTCTGAGGATGTTTTGCATAACACATTTTTTGAAACCAACCATATACCAAATTTATATGGTCTACCAAATTTGGTTTTATGTGTATTCTATTGATATGTGTTGCAATAGATTATTTAAATGGAGGAAGGGGATGTTCTTACAAAACGCCATACTGTTACATAATAAATGAATTTCTCAATAACTACCATAAACACATAATGAGTTTGTACCATTTTTCAGTCATACACATTTTTATTTCACAAATAAAATTGAAATAATAATAACAGTATTATTTTTGTCACCAAAATATAAATAAATAAATAAAATAAATAAATAATGGAAAGCATTTCTTTGGATGAAAAACTTCGGAGGTGGTTTGAACCCTTTAAACCACTTTCTTGCATACGGCCCTGTGTATAGGGAACATATAGACATACACACACATATTCTTTATTTTACTGATATGGATGGATTAGTATTATTATTTCTCTTTATCGTAGATGTCTTTCTTAGATCTATGAATCTTGTTGAAAAATTGTAAAACTATTTCACAAATAAAATTGAAATAATAACAGTATTATTTTTGTCACCAAAACATAAATGAATAAATAAATAATGGAAAGCATTTCTTTGGATGAAAAACTTCGGAGGGGGTTTGAACCCTTTAAACCACCTTCTTGCATACGGCCCTGTGTATAGGGAACATATAGACATACACACACATATTCTTTATTTTATTGATATGGATGGATTAGTATTATTATTTCTCTTAGTCGTAGATGTCTTTCTTAGATCTATGAATCTTGTTGAAAAATTGTAAAACTATTGAACTAATAAAATTTAAATTTGAAAATATAACTTACACTATTCGAAATACTCGAGCAGTACAAAGAGGGCAAAATGGTAGCTATGGCCAAATATGATTTGTAAAAAAAAAAACTAGGTTTAAATATATTTCAAATTCGTGTATATAAAATTTATGCTTCATTTACATGAAAAACAAAACAAAAAATCTAGGTTGATTTTAAAGGAAAGAAAATCATTTAATTTCATTTTTTCTCTGCGCCAGAAAGGTGTCAGTTATATAGTTTTGTTCCGAAACGAGGAAAACATGGTTTTCCCTTTTTATTTATGTTTCAATTTACCGTCACAATTTTTTTACCATCTGATTTAGTGTTATCATCCACAGGTTACTTGAAAAATTTTTCTTTTTCTTAAATCCAATGATAAATATTACATAAAAAATTACGTTCTTTCAAGAATTAAAAACAAAATGACTTACCGCCATTAAGTTTGAATTTTTTTAAGCAGAAAAAATTTGTTCATTAATATTATTAGTTTTAATGACATATATGAGGCGTCACATGATTGAAAAACTGACCGTTTTCCGTTGACTGACCCAGCACTGTTCACCGAAATCCGCTCCTACTGAGCGTTGCGTACATGTCCTACACACAAGCACGCCATCACACATACACACACGCCTACTCGTGGTTACGAAAAGCATAGTTTACATTCAAGATGTCAAAAAGTATGTATCTAGAACTAACGGTTGCAAAAATAGAAATAGTACAGGTTATTCGGTGTATGTATATTTTAGCGATCAAAAATAAATAAATAATAACATATATTTTATTCACAAAATTCAATTTTAAAATATACACATCTGTTAATTGACACTTTTCAGGTTAAAATAGTAAAATTAATTTAGAGCTTAGTTTGATGCATAGCATCAAGCACAAAGAAACTCTTCAAGGCTTTATATATGTTCTAACAACCGACTTTCCCCCGCTGGTGAAGAAGGGAGACCTACGTGTTTCAGAAATCTATCCTAAAGTACTGAAACCAAAACAAGAATTCTGTCATTTCAAAATAAATAAGCATAAGGAATGCTAAAATTCATACCATCCCTATACCTTAAGCATTTTTATTAAAGCATTCACTGACAACAATGACGGCAGCTTAAGCCCCTCACCATATTATAAAGATGTGCACTTAAATAAGTGCAGTGAGAAGATTCATTAATATAATGACGTAACGTAAAATTAGCAAAACATTCTAAAAAATTGTTCCTGAAAAATCAATGCTTGCATTGTCACTGTTTGACTTTCATTCAATAAATACATCGTTAATATCTCATCTAGGAGGTGAAAATTGCTTAAAGTACTTTAAAACAAGTTACAAGTTGCCTTTTACAAAAATTGATGAATGCTAAAAATAAAAAGAATCTGGGTACAGATCGATACAGGTCCTTTTCTTGAAGCAAAAACGTAAGCAGATTTGATTTTTCGCAGATATTTTGGCAGAGCTTTTAATCAATCGGAACTACGTCAGAATGACTTGCATCACTCTCTTTCTAACAACGTCATGCATTATACAGTGAACTATCTTTAAAACGACCTCCGGTTACTGCAACCATTCCATATAATAGCAGATGCCTGAAGTCCAGGTTCCAATTTCATAAATGCAATGTTATTTTGACGTCTGTTAGACATTACAAATTAGACCGCTTATTCCAATATAACGTTCAAAATTAAGTTTCGCTTCCTTTTTTTTTTTTGAGCAATCACGATTGCTTATTGCTTTCATTTGACTGTATTTGATGTCCTATCATTTTATTTTCCCACCGCCACCCTCCGCACCATCACCGTCGACCGGCTCCTCACGATGCTGCTCCTATTGCGAAAGCCGTCTCCAGGTTGCATCCATGTCCTGCACACACGCGCATACATACGTAACTACACACACACACACGCACACACACACGCACACATAAACACATACACACACATACACAAACACATACACACACAAACACATACACACACGCATACATACAGACACCTACACATACACACAACTACCCACACATTCATACCTGCACACAGACACAAACACATATGCCTACACACGCATACACATACCCCGCCCCCACGCACACACATTCATACACACAACTACCCACACACTTATGCCAGCACACAGACACAAACACACCTGCCTACTCACACATACACATACCCCCTACACACAAACACACATACCCCACACACAAACACGCGCCTACATACACACACTCATGATTGCGAAAAACATAGTTTGAATTCAAGATGTCAAAATTCAAATTAATTTTTTTTTTCGTATTTCTTAACGCTGTTGAAAAGTAGTATTTAGATTTATGTTTTTACAGGTTAACAATCTCCATTCAAAAGAATTATTTGATGCTGAAATTGTCCTGAAAAGGATGGGAAATCAACACATGGCTGGACATTACGAATTATGATTTTTGAAATGGTCAAAAAGTGAAAACTTCTACATTATCTATAAAGAGGAAAACGTATACGTTGAAGAAAATCCTAAACAAAATAAAAACAAACCATGATCCCTAATTTAAAAAAAAAAATATTTTTTCTCAGTTACTTTTTGTGTACTTAGCCATTATATGCATTAAACTTATGTGTTTCTTATTGATGATTATGCAGCAGTAATTCTGAAGGAAAACCTAATGTTGATTCGCTTTTAAAATAAAGAATATTCGTAAAAATACTTCGCGAAATTTTAAAATTAACTAAATAACAGGTATATTCTCTGCTTATTTCCTTTTTATGGTTGATTAGATTTGAACGACTGGGGTCGTTATAATAAGCCTCGACTGTATAGTATCTAGTTTTATATATATTCAAATTGTATGATTTTATGAGGAATGTACACTTAAAAATTCAAAAAAAATACGGTAAATATTACTGTGTAATGAAGTGTTTATAGTACAGAACAATTTTATAGTAAATTTACCGGAAAGAGTTAGCTAGCGTAGCACCTACCACGTGACTTATGCTGTGAAGCAAATAGTCCACTATTCTTGATTTTTTCAAAACCCCACTCAGTGTCTTTTATAACGCGCCGTAACGCGAAAAAGGAGACCGAATGTTCGATCCCTACTGCTTAAAACTTGTTGTTTTTTTATTCGGTGCAGTTATTCACGGAGTGCAAACCGAAAATTTTACAGTAAAGAAGAATTTTGCGGCAAAAAGTACTACCATTATGGATGCCAGATTTTTTTTTGTATAAGTGTTAGAAAATACCTTTACAGTGCATAAAAATGACGAATAAGTGTGCATTTATACTTATTTAAATACATCAATAAAAATAAGATAAATTTTCTCTCCCGAATATCCAATGTAAGTTCAAACAAAATACATACTAATGCTCTCTAACCGCAAAGGCATTTATCAAGAACAACTTACGAAATTTTATTAAATTATTGAGTAGCGCATCCTTAATTTAGAGTGTTTGGGGAAAAATAAAAGTGGCCAAGACAATCTTTGTCTCGTCTCCCCAGCTGTGATCCATTATTTATCGCGATACCCCACCACGATCTGTCCTGAGAAAATGTTTCGACGAAAGAAAGTAAATTATGTCTCTTGCGAGGAAGTATCTAAGTAACTTTAGTCACACATTCTCTGGGATGCTTTCCAAATGCGTTTCACAGCTTCAGATGGAAAAAGATGGTGGCAAACGCAGTCATTTCTGTAAAGAAACATTAGATGAAAGCAATGTGTTTATGATAAATAAATACCTTTGTGCCGAACAGTAAAGTAAGACAAAACAACGTTAGAAGAAGCACAAATTTGTAAATTACAGCAGACACGTGTTTCGGCGTTACAGGGAACGCCTTTTTCAATGCAAAAAATAATGAGCTTATGGATGAAAAGACATCCGACAAAAGCCAAGAGCAGATAAGCATGCAGCTTAAAAGATAAAAACAGCGCATTAGCCAAACACCAATGACAAAGTTATAAAGGAACCAATAGGAATGCAAGCAAAGGCCAAGAGCTTTCTCTTAGGTACGAACCCAGAAAGAAAGAATTCAATTGGACAAGGATTAAGCCGAAGCTTAAACAAAAAGAAAAGAAATTGTCAGTAACCGTGAACCGCAAGAAAGGAAAAGCTGAATGGAAAACCATGAAATAAAATAAACAGAAACAAAAAATATTCGAAAAAAGGAAAAATAAAGATAAATAGAAGAAAATTGGGGGGGGGTGTCAATCAAGACAAAAAGGTAAATAAAAACAAAGGAAGATCGATAAAAATGAATGGGAAAAAAGGGGGGGAATGGGGAAAGGACAGTATTAAAGATATGGGAGCCAAATGTTAGAAAAATATGGAACTGCACAAAGATCGTTAACTAAGTTAGAACTGATCCTCAAAATATGAAAGGATTCCCAAAAGTCAAGATCCGATGAATTGGGGCATTTTTGGATAATCTGATAAGAGTTAAAATCAAAAGAGTGATTCCAATCCCCAATAAATACCTTTCCCAATAAATACCTTTGTGCCGAGAAATAACAGGAAATATCCAACGTTGTTTAGCACAAATAAACAGATTTCAGAATACACGTATTTCGAGGTTTCAAGGAAGGGTCATTCCATAGAAATGTCAACCTCAACCTCAGAAATTTTTTTTCCCACAAAGCCTTAATTGTGACCCATCATTTCATTCAGCATACTTTCTAGTACATAAATCCAATAACAATTTGCAAAAATTTCATTCGGTGTTTTTCTTCTGGCTCTAAACGTGCGAGGTTGTAGAAAAGGCTTAGCATGTGCAAAAAATATGCGTCTACGTTTTCTTGTGTAATGTAAAAATTTTTGGAAAATTTTTAAAAGAACTATGTTTATTCTAAATGACTAGATGTTGGCCCAATAAAATTGACTGTTCTTTTTGCATACATTATAAGATAAGTCTTTTAATTAGTTTGGTTATTTCACTGAAAATATTTACGTTACGTTAGTCACGAAAATGTGCTATTTTCTGCTTAAAAACTAAACCAGATGATTGAACCAAGCAGCACTTTTTATTTTCTTACATCTGTGTCATATCTACTTAAAAAGTGCAAAATATTTATTTTAGTATCAGTAGATATAAAATAATTAGTGTGACTAACGTAACATTTGAGCTGTGACTAACGTAACATTTTTTAAATGACTGCTAATATTTAAAACTTATTTAATTTAATGTAAATTTCCATGAACAATTTTGAATATGTAGGCATTCTATATTGATTAAAAATATAAAGGGTGAAAAATACCAGTAATATTACATTGTAGACCTTTTGTTTACTTAGAAAAATACCTTTTTAAAGGTCTTTATAAAGATACTTCCTTTAAAAAGAAAAAAAGGTGAGCAAAGCAAAATGAGTACTCAGCTGAATGTGCATTCAACACAAGAATCCAAGCTTAAGAATTAAGATAATAGAAATACAGTCTTAACAAAGGAGAACGTCTCTATTTTTTAGAAAATACATCTCCACCTATTATTAAAATGAAGTAAGGGCTGCTCGTTGGAAATCATTTGGAGATGTTACATGATACAGTGACAATAAGCGCTGCTGCCATATATTTCAGAAAATGCAAGAATGATCATTTAGAGATTCAAACATTTGCGGTGATATCTGGAATTAAAATGCATTCTGCAAAAACGTTCGATTTTTTTTTTCAATATTACATTTTAATTCAAAAGGATGCACAACACTATTCGTTCGATGAATCAGTAAACCTTAAAAAATAATATATCATTGAAAAGTACTACGGAGTTTCTTATAACGATAACTAGTATATCAGTAAAATACTAGAATTCAGTGAAAATAACTTGCAAAAAGTTAATTAAAAAAAAAAGAGATATTTAGGATTTAATTAGCCCAAGAATGATGTTATTCAGTTTTTAAAAGCAGTTTTTTTAATTTGTTTATTTTTTTTCGCACATTCAAATTGAGTTAATTGAACTGAATCCTTCCATTCAATTTCTTACACTAATATAGAAAAAAAGTAAAGAAAGAACCATAAATACAACACAAAGAAGGTTTCTAAAAAGTGTAAAAGTAATATAAGAGCAAGAAATTAAGTATAAAAAGTTTTTTATATGTATTCATTGCTTGTTATTCGATGGTTACGTTAGTCACGTTACGTTAGTCACACACAGTTTTTCGGAAAAGTACCATTTAGTGCCAAAAAAGATTCATCTGTAACAAATCTGTATTACGATTTTAAAAATAGATTGTTTGCCTCTTACAAATATATCGGTCAATTTTAAATGTCTGCGTAACTTTCAGAAAAATTGGCCTCGTAACATAAGCATTGTTTCTTAGGGTTGCAAAAATGTTACGTTAGTCACGATGCCTTTTTTGATGAAAAAACACCTGCCAGCGCTTATTTTTCTTCAAATTCTTAGTAGAAATGAAAAAAAATCACCTTGTACATTTTAAATCTGCATATTTAACCAAAACACATTTATTTTTACTCCCGGTGTCAGTAAAAAGAGTTTGAAAATCAGCTGCGAATGTTACGTTAGTCACTATGGAATGACCCGGAACCCCTTTTTTCAATTCAAAGGTGTGAGCTTCTATATGTAAAGACACCCAGTAAAAGAACTGGGTGTCTTTACATCTAGAAGCTCACACCTTTGAATTGAAAAAGGGGTTCCTTGAAACCTCGAAACACGTGTATTCTGAAATCTGTTTATTTGTGCTAAACAACGTTGGATATTTCCTGTTAATGTGTTTATGGTTTAACCTTACGAAGAAAGAACTCAACATAGAGATGTATATACTCACCATTTTGACTATTTATCTCCTTTTTGAAAAATATCAAATATTTTAGTTATTTAGGAGTAATGCTGGTGCAACTTGATATTTAGTATATGAAAGTAAAATTGAACAATCTACAGAAGCTTGAAGATATGAATTTATAACATGACCTAATTTAAACTTTTCCACATAGAAAACTAAACGCTTCAACTAGTTTAAGCATTTTGAATGACATTAAATATCACTGCGCAAATGCTACTATCATTAAAATTATCTCTCGCTGTTTTTCACTATATTTTTGTCAGAGAAATCTGTATATTACTGTTTTAGGTGAAACTTTGTGTTTTAAGCATGCATTTGATTATTACTAAGGCTTTCATTCTATTAATGGACATATTAACTGAGTGCAAGTGTAAACACTGGACCAAAACCGAAATTTTATTATTGATTGACTTATGATTTTTCATATTTATTTTTTCTTACAGTAACCAGTGGTAAGATGAAAGGGGCAACATACATTTTGCCTATAATTTTGCACAAAATAATCCTGTATTACATTTAAAATTTCCAAAATAAAAAATTACGAAGTTTTTGCAAGCTCTTTGTATTGTTTGGTCCAATTAACAATTTTCAGTACTTTTCATTTCTATTCGAAACATTTAAAGCTTAAACGTTTTTTATTTTCGAAGATATGGTTAAATAGTCGACTAAATAAGGAATTAAAGATAACGAATAGGAGCTACAGTGTGGGGTATACAATTTTTAGAAAAATATATAAAAACATTACCGTTTAGGAAAAAGAACCACGTGAGTCAAACATCTATTTGTTTGCGCCGGATGTATTATGTCTTTTTCATTTTGAGGATTTGCCGAGAGGTTATTTTCAGCCTTCTAGATCTGAATAACACAGATTTCTCCGCATGTTTTATTTTAATGTTGAGAATAGGTTAGCGTAACATTGATACTGAGTTATACTCCTATATGTTTGGAAATTTCACACTAGTTATAAATTGATCGTTTCAAGGTCGTATACAACACACTTAAACATGCTATCTCGGAATAAATAGTAAAATATTTGAAAATACATCAGTTAAAAATTATCATATAATGAATAGCTTCTAGTTTAGTGTAAATTAGAATTTGTCTTAGTTAGTAATTAACAATTCGAATGATCAATATAAGTTTCTGCAGCTTTCTGTATGAATTTCTGAAAGAAATGAAAAAAAACATATCCGTGAGCAGCAAAATTATGCGATGAAAACTAACTGCTAAGCACTGTTCGGGGAAATTCGAGTAATTATAATATTACCTTCGAAGAGCATCATTAAAAAGTAGAGAAAACTAGATTTTTCAATTTGTTTCTGTTACAAGAACTATGTTTTGGATTTTTCGGGTGGATTTAAAAAAAATCATTTTGTGAACTGCACGACGTTACTATTGTAACACATTTCAAAAAACATTAAAAAAACGCTCAAATATCGGTTTAGTTTTAAATCAAAAATGCTCATAATGTTTAAAGAATATGTATAAAAAGCACATGTTAAGAAAAAACACGTTTGTGCATTCGGCAAAATGATTCAGTAAATTCACTTACATACAAATTTGGTGTTTATAATAGCTTTTATAACATATGATTATTTAGCAGTAGATGAATTTATTTAAAAAAAACCTGCGTATTTTTAATGATTATATTTGTTTGAAATTCGATGAAAATGTTAATAATTAAAAAAAAAACATGTTGTAGGTTTAAATCTCATAAAGTACTTTTCTTAAAAAATATATCTATGAGTAAAACAAAGAAAAAAAAAAACGGTTGCTTCTTTAGTACATGTATCATCATTGCAGGTCATCTCAAGGAAAAAATGTTTTTAAATCAAATCCTTTTGGAAATCTGCGTCATATGTCGAGATAAGTCCAAAGAAGGACGGGAGAAGAATTTACTTTTTCGTATTTTGGGAAAAAAGATTTGGCAGGGATATACAGCGAGATAATAGATAAGATCCCGAAAATTGACAGCTTAGATCGGACTGAGACTTTTCATTCGAAAGATAATATCATTATGCTAAAGTAAAAGATCAATTTCAACTGAATATCTGTTTTTTTTCCCATATCACAAATGTAAGCGGTAAATTATTTCGGTACATGAAGCATTTTTTTTTTATTTACGCAGTCTTGTCGATTGAGCTCAGAGACATTAAAAAAAATATATTCAGTGTTTAATGCTTGATATTTAGGACATTTTCTATTTCCTTAAACAAATATTGATGGTTTTTCGTCATTTCTGTACGTATAGATTCATGCAAACATATAAAGCGTATGCATAACCAAAATTTCCAATTTGAATATTGTTGAGTCCAATTTAAGGAGTCTTATCTTTACATCTGTTGTTGCACAATTGTGTGTTTCGCATTACCTTAAACTTGTTTGACGAAAAACGTTTGATTTTTATATGCAGGACCTGCATAGTCTCGTTCTGATAAGATGGCTTCCGATGAGTTATTTAAAAAACGATTCCTCTTATTAAAATGGCGGTGCGGAAGCATAGGTTTACTTTGCCAATAAGGATATGATTGAAAAACGTTTCTGCTAAAATATTAATTTCTCCTCTTTCAATTCTAACATACATGCACACGTTCAAGGTCAGAATGAAGTTCTTCAAAATTAATATTGAAAAGCATAACGCGTGTTTGGATAAAGCGATCTTGGATATGAAATAGGCGACCATGTTTTAAATAAAACTAGCTTGCTTTAATTCGAAGCAATTTAATTGCTTGATTTTAAATCCAACGAAAAACCCCATAGAACAATTTGAAAATATACTTTTTTTGCAAAGTTTTTCTTTTGCATGCAAAGATATCTGTACTTTAGCCCACTTTTTCGAGGAGAAAACTTTACTTTAAGCGTAAGGAATCCACATCTGCTCGCAGAGCTTTAAGCATTTTTACTGCCAAAAGAAATCCCAAGGTAACCTTAAGCTCCTCAAGAATTCAAGAAACGTTTCTTTGGCATTTCGTTAACGAGATGTAGCGTAAGAGTCTATGAAGGCTGGCAACAACGATTAATTTTGTTAAAATGGGGGTGAGGAAGCATAGGTTTGCTTTGCCAATAATGATATTGGCGTGGTGCCAATATAGGAATTTCACCTCTTTCAATTCAAGCATACATAAACTCGATTAAGGCCTGAAAAAAAATTCATTAAAATGAATATTAAAAATGATAACGCATGTTCGATAAACGCGATCATGGATATGATAAATGCGACTATGTTCAAAATTAAACTAGCCTATTTTAATTTGTAGCATGTTAGTTGCTTAATGCAAAATACAATAAAAAAACATAGAAAATTAAAAAAAATATATTTAACATTTGTATTTGTATTGCAGATATATCTATACTTTAGCGCATTCTTTCGAGGAGAAAACCTTACTTTAAGCGTAAGGAATCCACTTCTGCTCACAGAGCTTTAAGCAATTTCACTGCCAAAAGAAATCCCAAGGTAACTTTAAGCTCTTCAAGAATTCAAGAAACGTTTCTTTGGCATTTCGTTAACGAGATGTAGCGTAAGAGTCTATGAAGGCTGGCAACAACGATTAATTTTGTTAAAATGGGGGTGAGGAAGCATAGGTTTGCTTTGCCAATAATGATATTGGCGTGGTGCCAATATAGGAATTTCACCTCTTTCAATTCAAGCATACATAAACTCGATTAAGGCCTGAAAAAAAATTCATTAAAATGAATATTAAAAATGATAACGCATGTTCGATAAACGCGATCATGGATATGATAAATGCGACTATGTTCAAAATTAAACTAGCCTATTTTAATTTGTAGCATGTTAGTTGCTTAATGCAAAATACAATAAAAAAACATAGAAAATTAAAAAAAAATATATTTAACATTTGTATTTGTATTGCAGATATATCTATACTTTAGCGCATTCTTTCGAGGAGAAAACCTTACTTTAAGCGTAAGGAATCCACTTCTGCTCACAGAGCTTTAAGCAATTTCACTGCCAAAAGAAATCCCAAGGTAACTTTAAGCTCTTCAAGAATTCAAGAAACGTTTCTTTGGCATTTCGTTAACGAGATGTAGCGTAAGAGTCTATGAAGGCTGTCAACAACCTAGAGCTGTGCCATTTTATCGACTTTTGAAGTAAATGGAAATGCTCATGACAGAGTTTTTTACTGGTGATCAAGTTTTGGGAAATGTCTTTAGTTTGCTTTCAGAAAATATAGTTTTTTTTTTTCGAAATCTTTAAAATCATTTTAAGTGCATTTGATTTCTTGCTTTTGATTTTTATAGTTGCTACCAAATAAATGATGCTGGATTTAATGCATAGACGGAAACTCTGGTAACTTTTCAGTTGAAAGGTATTTTTAAGTAATGCAAATTTTTAAAACTAATAGAAATCCAAAATAAAAAAGATAACAGTATAATTGCCGTACAAAACAATACAGTATAATTGCCGTGAAAATTGTTTTAAAGTATCACGTAAAATTGTTTTTCATTGTTAATAGCTACAGACGCTTGTTTATGCAATTCTGTTTTTTTCCCAGACGGGTTGGAGCGGGACTGATTTTGGGGAAAGTACTAATTCAGTACAGTCGGAGTCGAGACTCAAATGTTTAAAAACTCCAAGAGTCGGAATCGGTCATTTTCCTCAACTCTGAAAGAACTTGTGGAGTTGGAGTCGGACTGACTTTAGGGGAAAGGAGTCGAAACCTCTAAAATTTCCGAAGTCAGAATATAGTTAGGGGCTATGGGGGAAGAAACTGCATTTTGTGATAAAATTATGAAACTTAGCATGCTTGTAGACATTGTATAAACAAAAATTTTAGGAAAGGGAGACATTCCGAAATCCCCAACCTAACCCCCCTGGCGGTCATTTTTGGCCCAAAACCAAAAATGGCGATTATTTTTTTAATTTTAGTTAATATAATTTTTTTAATCATTGGTTGTATCATTCCATAGATGATTATTATATTTTTTTACCGTTTAAAGCTCCATTAACTGCCTAATTTCAGAAATAACTTCACAAAAAGTGTTTTTTTAAGAAAAATCAATATCTTTAAATCGTAAATTCGATTAAGTGAATTTTCATCCCCATAGCAGAATTACTGGTTTCTGAATTTTAAGATACATTAAATTAGGGTTATATGAAAACAGGGTTCCAGTTATTTGAACTCTAATTGTCCGAACTGACCAATTATCTGTACATGATGCCCCTCGTTTTTTTGACTGAGCACACATGATCGAAACTATTTCCAATGGGTATAAAAGAATAAGAACTTAAAGGAAAAAGGGAGAAATTAATGTCAAGCCAACATAATTATAATAGAATGAAATTTAAAATTTGAATTCTAAATGTCTTCTTATTATTACTATTGTTGCTGCTGTTAATTCTCCGTTGCCCGATTGATCATCTGTAAGCTTTTTCTCATTTTATTATTATTTTTTTTAGAATGATGTCTCTAAAAACTTCTAATAAAAAAGGTTCACATCAAAGCAATGAAGACACTTTTGACAGAAAAGTTTTTATTACTTGCAAATCCGAGAAAGAAAGCACCATCCCAATGTTCAAATATTGAAGCACCGTATTAAAGCTGGGGCTTTAAATGTTGCTGTTTATTAGATCACAGCTTTGAATCAACTTAAATATCTTTACTGAAAGTTTGAAGGAGTTGATTCTATGTTTTTAACTATCTATACTAAACGATATATATAAACTTTTGTAACTATGCTCGATGGTTACCAGTTTATATAAAAGATATTCTTCTTAAACCCACAAACCTTTTAGACGTACGCAAATACTTCGAAGAAGGAATGTTTGTTGTAAAAAAGATAGTGAACGTGTTTTCTGTAATTGGCTTAAGAAAAACAATGCGGTGGTGAAAATAGACAATCGTGCTAGAGATCTATCAGAGATCCCACTGTATTAAGAAGATGGATGCTGGCTGGAGTCTTGAAATTACGGATTTAATTACACAATTTGAAAAAGTTACCTCTGCTCGTTTAAAGAAACGCTGTTTATTTGCAATGAAGAAATGTTTAGTTTCCAAAGCATGTTTTCAAGAAAGGTCTTGAAGAGTCAGGCCTTGAAGAGAAATAGCCGAACATGGAAATTTAAGTTTAAAAACTTTGAAAAAATTGTTCATATTGGAAACGAATATAGCAATAGACGACGAATATGGGGAGCAACTGATGAAGATTGGGCAAATTAGGAAAATAGCATTGCAACAAATTTATAGAGAAAAGGGTTGTGACTCAAAAGTCACTTTATATTCACGGGAAGAAAAAAAAAAAAAAAAAACCTTGGTCTTTCATTCTTCCAGAAAAATCAGTAAGTCTTCTCTCTTACTGATAAGTTTAAGATCCGATGGAGATTCGTTTTCAAAGTTTTTCAGTATTTGCAATACTGTGAATTTAACCCTAGATAAGTCGCGCTTCGGTGGATTCCCCGCTCGTTGTCAGATATTTCGCTCTATCCCACCACCCCCTTATTCTAATAATGGGGCCCATCTGTGTAGCTGAAGGTCAGACTCTCCCCAGCACACACACTTAGTTCTGAGAATTTTCTTCGGTATTTCAAGGTTGCATAGCTTTTGGAAATGTATGTTGGTCATTTAGACCAATAGGGCGCCATCCTAGTCAGGTGTCATTTTCTCCCCGGCACTTGCTTTCTTCTGCTTTCGTCTCACGGATCTACGGCGGGGAAAAGATCGAAGCGCAAGCACTAGCGTAGCAAAAGGAAACGCGACTTCTCTAGGGTTAAACCTAGATGAATTTCTCGTCTATGAAAATGAAACTCACCCTCCATCGAATTCAAAAAATTGAGCTCTTTGAACGGGAAATAAGTCTAGTCATTAACAACCCTGTTAAATGATTGAAGTAATAATATTCCTATTGAGGAAGACTACTCGAGAGAAGATAAAAACGAGTTCAGAAGGGATGATGAAAAAGAAAATGATGAATGCTAATTTTAAAATATGTACAATGGCGATATATTGTAACTCCATTGTCTATGATGGTTCTTTTATCGTTCACATAAAACAACCTAGGCCCAAAACTTTTTGGTGGAGTATCTGATTTCTTTTGAGGATACAGATTGCAGATGCAAGACATATAAAAAAATTAGGAGAAATATATCATTTAAAAAAAATGGTTTTCTTCCTAAGAACAGGTTCAGTTTCCTCCGGAATGCAAAAAAGAGGACAGAATTGTTTTCCATGATTGCACCATCTATATCATCTTGTTTTGCTCTTAATGATGTGACAGTGATTTTCATTGAATAAGACATCTCGAGCACCATCAAATCACGTGGAAGCTGATTGCGGGATCTTCGTACACGTTTTGGATGCTGCAGAAATAGGAGCGTATGTTTGTAAGATCTGTTGACAACGACGCTGTCATTTTAGGCATGTCATACTTCCATGAGCTGCACTTAGGCAACTTATTTAATTCTTATCAAGATGGAAATCAGTGAGGCAGTATGTCTAAAAATTTAGCCTTAACTTCAACTCATGATTGGGGCTTTACAGTAACTGATGAGAAGCACCTTCTTATTTGTTTGAGTTTGCCCGAAGTTTCAAGTGCTTAAAGCGAATTAACTAAAAAAAAACTGCTATAATATAAAATATAGAGCAAACGTCTCAAACCGTCTAATGAGAAAAACTTGATATTTGTTTTAAAGCTTTTAATTACATAAATTTTTGAGTTCTTTTAAAAAATACCCGTCCCCCACCCTCCCTCTCATTTTGTAAGTGCAAATATGACTTATGAAAGTGCAGAATGTGAATGAAACTTCCAAAAAAAAAAAAAAAATGTAAATTTCATTTTAAATTGTTTAAAGTCTTCTTCTTTTTTTTTTTTTTTTTTTTTTTTTTTTTTTGCCGATAATGAAAATTCATTTCGTTTTAACAAATCAAGGTGTTGTATTCATTCTTAAATAGCTATTCAAGGATTTGTTTCAAGTTTTGAAAAATTACTAGCTTTGATTTTGATTTTTAACTTCTAGATTTAATCTCAGTTTTGTAATTAGTTTTATCAGTAAATTTAAAAACATATGTTCGGATTACTGGATTCTACTGTAAATGAACTGATTTTCTTTAATATAGTGCTTTAAAATGCGTAAAAAAAATATTTCTCAAGCAAACCCTCGAAAAATGTTAAAGACTTTCATTAGTTAAAGTTATGTTTGAAAAAAATCAAAGTTTTTAAAATTATAATTAAAATTAAGAGGTTCAGAGACATTTTGATGACATTTTACGTTTTAGTACGCATAACAGAGCTCCCAAAAGAAGATAGTGGGTATTTTCTTAAAAAATATAAAAGAAACGTAGTGTTGGATTTTTGACCAAAAATGGCCGCCAGGGGGGGGGGTTTGGGGGGCGGGCTTTCGAAATGTCTTTCCTTCTAAAATTTTTGTTAGTACATTGTCTACATGTATATCAAGTTTCATGATTTTATAACAAAATGCAGTTTCCGGCGATATTTTCTACCATAGCCCTTCGACCAATAGGTCATTAACCTTTTATTTCACAGCCCTAGTTTTTACTCTCCATTTAAAGAACCTACTTTCTAAAACTTACACTGCTTTTTTTTCTACTGTATTTTTCAACAAACATTTTCACTCTTTAATCGCTTATTCATAATGTTAACCAATAACACAGGGGAACAGTGATTTTCATGCTGGGGTTTTTGTAATAGATTTCATATAAAATTTAATACCCTTATATAACGTCAATTTTTGCCCAGAAGCTCAAATTTCCAAGATATAACATTTAAATATACATAAAACGGGTTTAAGTTATATCTATAGACCAAATAAAAAACAAAACAGGGATTTTTCATTTCTATTGTATTGTACAAAAAATAAGAGATTGATTATCAAACAGTCCAGTCAGGTTCTTGGACATGGGTCCTTAACTTTTGAGAGCCCAAAAATGACTAAAATTGTAGTAGTCTTACTTAAGAAAACTTTACCTCAATTTTCGTAAGGTTTCTCCTTTCTTTATTTACCTGTTTACGTGTACTTAAGGATGGGATACTATGTCTCCCAACAAATATTTTGAACGAGTGGCAAAACACCTCAACCCCTATGAAATGGTGGTTCCCCATTAATGTTTATATTTATAGGGTTTGACTTCAAACGACAATCCCAAAAAATGTTTATTTCGGGTCACCCACTTATTATACGGACCCTGAAAAATATTGTATACAATGATCCAGCTCATCACATCGCGCGAAGCGAATATATGCAAACCAAGAACTTGCATATTGACCTTAACTTGTTGAAACGTTACAACTAAACTTGTCAAGCTTTTACTGCATCTGGTTAATTTTCCTTTAAGTTACTGGACTGCAGGCTGACAATAGGATAAATATGCCAGAAGCAATCCTTGTTTAAGAATCCTACACTTGCTTTAGAAGTGCGCAAAGTTGAGTTAAAACTGCATATTTTGGGTAAAACAGCAGCACTTATCTAAAAGGGTAGAGCTGCTAGAGAAAAACTAATTTCATATTTCGATTCAGAGCCCCAAACACATCTAAAATCAGTTCTCAAAAAACACAGGACACCAAAGAAAAAACATTTTTTGTTCCCCTTCGCTATTTTTATAGAAAAAGGGTCATGTGGGGGAGGGGGGGCAGATAATTTTTGTTGCTCCTTGACTCCACCTTATTCCAGAATCGTCCATCTTCATGAAGGGAAGATACGTAGAGGGAAATTAACGAACGGATTTCGCAATCTGGTATTGGTTCTAGACCCTGAAACGTCTCATTCGACAGGTTATGCTATAAGTAAGTAGGTGGGTTTTGGTTTTATTTCTTTAAGCAGCTGTTGGTCAGAGATAACAACGCCCCATATAATTAATGAGAGTTGAAAATTTGGCAAAAGTAGGACTGTATTTAAGAATAAAAGGTTGCCATTTTTAATTGTTCATCAACTTAATGGAACTGTTTCTGCAACCTAAACATTTTAGGTTTAAATAATCACATTACGAAAATATACTAGTTTTTTTGAGCAATCACGATTGCTTATTGTCCTCACTTGACCGTCCTTGATGTTGTGGTTCCTTTTTCAGCTTGAACCAGGGGCCTCTGCAGCACCACCACCCACCGTCCTCTGTAGGCGCGGCTCTTTATCCGTTTCTCCTGGTCGGAGGCGTCCATGTCCTACACACACGCACGCGCACACACTCAACTTCATACACATGCACTCACACACGCCTGCGTGCATACACACAGGTCTACGCACACACACAAGCCTACACACTTATAATACATACAACTATGCACACATAACCGCCCAGGAGGAGAGGCAGGCTTGGTGGGATAGGAGTCGTTTCTAGAAACAATAACTCCAATAAGTAGGGTCCAGTCGCAGCTCGTGATTGCGAAAAACAATTTGAATTCAAATTTCAGAATTCAAATTAACTTTCTTTCTTTCTTTTTTTTTTCATATCGCCAAAATATCTTTCAGTTCGAACAAATGCAAGCGTCCTTCCCTACTTTACCTATTTTAAGTAATGAAGTCGTTTTCTAAAATGATTGACAAGGTTCATTTGTTCCCGGTCGGTCGATATATCTTTCATCAAGAAGTAAGACCACATTTTTACAGTACCAGCAGAAATATGAGGGAACAATTTGACAAGCCTACGCTTTAAAGAAGGCAATCGGTGTAGTGATCAATTTCATAATAAGTCCATTTTTTCCGTATCTAACCTGTATAAGTAGCAATTAAAGAAGCATTGTAAGATATGTTTTTGGACGCATTGTTTATTTTCCCTCTTATCCCCATTACCGAAATAGGATGTTTTAACGTCTACCACAATTTTAAGAAAAGTCGCCAAATTGGGCGAGCTTCAGTGAGAAAATGGACATCTTTACGCGTTGCAGATGATTGGTTAGTTCTATTAGGTTTAATAATGCAAGACCATTATAGGCTATACTTTGCAGAGAGATGTTTTGTCACATAAAGACTGAAGGCACGAGGTAACATTTCTCTTCAAATCTTAAAATTTAGCGATATATCTTAAAATTTCTGCGAACGTGAAGCCCTTTTATCTCGATAACGATGAGCCGAAGGTCAATTTTATGCGGGTAAAAACATATCACCATGCTTTTCGTGTACTACGTTTTTTTGTGCACAATTCGTGCAGCTCCCTGAAATACATATGGGTTTTTATTTCCGCTAAAATTCCCCTTAAAAATTTGAAAACAAATATTTAAGGGGATTCGCTTAGTCGCAGCATTTTGTAGATGGACTTCTGCCCACATACACATTGGTAAAAAATTAAGAAATTCAATGCTTGAAACTTGATTAAAATATTCTAATATACATATTTTTTTTATTTATAAGATGTTAGAAATAATACATGAAAGTATTTTTAATAATTCGAGTCTACTTTCCCGTATACCAACATCGACTTTCTAGTATCTAAACAGTATTCTCGAAATTAGCTGAGACTGCAATTAATGTCAAAGATACATTTTTAACATTTTAAACTGATTTCTAGGAGCAAAATAAGCGTCGTTCATAAAAAAGAAATAGATACGCAAAAAATAAAAAAGTAAACAAAAAAGTAGTAACACCTTTCAGATAAAGCAGATATTTTTTATCATTAAAACATATCTTTAATCGCTTTCAAAAAAAAAAAAAGAATAAAAAATAGTAAGATAATCTAAATCATTACTTGAGATCGAAAAAAAAATCATTTGTTATCCCCCCGTTGCCAAAAAGTAATTTCGAAAATAAATAAATATACTTTAAAAATTAATAAAAAAATATTTAAATGTAAATTTAAAGAAGTATTTTTTTACAATTTTTTTTTTGAATCGGACTACTTATTTATTATTTTTTTTTTTAAGGGGATGGGATGCAGACGGACAGACCGACAGACATATTTTCCCCCTTCTCAAGATCCTACTTTCTGAATTTTAATTTTTCCATATTTATTTAATTGTTTTTAATTTTTACTTTGTTTTAGCAATGTTTTTAAGATGTATATTAAGCCTTCTTTCATGTTTTTTCCCCTTTGACTTACTAAGAAAGTAGGATAAAAAAATATTAATTTTTTAAACCAGTCACATTATAATATTTCTGTTGAAATTGAGCCTTTTAAAAGGATCTCGCTTTAAGTGAATTTCTTCAATAGAGGGTTGCATATGAAAAGATCTTGTTATATGTGTAACTCGTCTAGTGAAGATCGATTTTGTGTTACTAAAACACCCTGTTCTGTAAAGGAAACGAAGTATAAGATGCAATATAGAATTACTCTTAAGGAGTACATCAAAACTGTGCAATCATGTAAATCTAATGAACTTTTCCCCTGTTTTTTTATGTTTTACATCATGTTTGTTGGGCCATTCCACGAAAAAGTCAACCCATTGTCCCTCATGTGACGGTTCATATATTTCACTAGCAAATGTACCCAGCGTTGCCTGGGTCAGTAAAAATATTGAGAAACAATTTATTCTTTCCTTTATTTATTTTTGCTGCTTCCCGCGGGTTCATACGAGTTAATAAAACAACAATGTTTTAAAAAACTATTTTAAGTACATCACACTGATATATATAAATAGTAAAAAATTACATACCTTTATCCACATCGATGTTTTATTAGAAAATCGAAAAAAAAAAGAAAACCTTTGATTTGTAAATTAATTTTTAAATGAGCCGGGTAATAAACGCGAAAAATATTCCCGCCCACAGCCGAGTTTGAAACCGAGACCCTTTGGCTGATGGCCCAGCGCTTTATCAATTGAGCTATTCTAGCTACGACAGTTCTAGCTATTGATGCAACAAAAAATGCATCACGATTATTATTGATTTAATACTCACTGCTCCACTCCTGTTAGTCAAAGCGTGATGCTGTATAGTCTATAGCCTTCCTCAATAAATACACTACTCAAACAGAAAGAATTTTTCAATTCGAATCAGTAGTTCCTGAGAGTAGCTCATTCAAACAAACTCTTCAACTTTATATTATTAGTATGGATTCAAAAGTAATAATTTTAAAGTGTATAATGAAATTTTTTGCTTAAGAAATCACACATAAGTTTGTAATTTGTTAAGCAGAAAAACATTTGTTCGTTAATATTTTAAAGTATTATTTTTAATGAAATATAGTAGACGTTACGTGCGAGACAAAATTACCGTTTTCGTGGAATAGTCCTTTTATTTTACAGACCCAATGATATTTTACACTCTTCCAAAGCGACGTAATCCAAATGTTCAAAAAATATTAAACTTTTTCCTATTTTCATCCTGCCCATTTTTTAAATTCGTTTAGCTACTCAAGTAAAAAGTGGTCAAAATCACGAAATGAAAATCGGTTATTTAATGAACAGCTATTTATATTCTAAAACTTTATTAAATACAATATATACAAAGCACATACAATGTGTATACATTTAAAAAACATGATTAATCACAGATAAATTGTCATTCGAATGCTTTTTATAAAGGCCGCAGAATTTTGGCATGTATAAATTGATTATCGAACTAGAAATTTGATCAGTTTTCTGAGCCACCTAATGGTAAAACGGTTTTAAAAATTGATTATATTAATGATTTAAATCATTTAAAATTAATTCCATTTTCTCTGTGTAGTTTCGTTTACAATAGATGCAATGAAATGCATTTGCCACGTCAATAGTTAAAAGAGTTAAAAATTGTATTATTGATTTCTAGTATCATTAGTTATTTTTCGATCATTAGTTACGCTGTTCAGTTGTATCTCAATTTCATTACTCATTTTCTTTTTTAATAAATTTCAAAAATTATGCATAACTAGTTGACATTAAAACGCTTTTCTGGATAAAACAAAGCACAATTTATATAGAAAATACCTAAATCTTGAAATACAATTTGCCTTGTCTGGAACATTATTTTTGGCTTTAACTTTCAATTTAAATAAGAAAGTTGATCTAAAACACAATTCAGATAGATAATAGATAAATCTTGAAATACATTTTGACATGACTGGGACATGATTTTTGGCTACTATTTTTAATGTAAACAAGTAGATCTACATATTTTCTTGGTTTTAATTTCAATGTTTACCAAATTTCAAGAAATAAAATTTCAGATATCAATTAAATTGTCTTATGTGATATCCGATTTGAACTTTGCATGTTTATTGTACAGCAGAAATATTGCTACTCTACAATTATTTAACATATTGATTTCTTAACTTTAATACTTATTATTACTTTCCACAGATGGTTTACTACTTGCAGAACTCATGGTTACGGTTGGCTTTGTGCAAGTAACCAATGCTATAAATGTCCGTCGAATCTCGGAACTGCACATACAATACACGTAAAAGTTCATCGCATAGTTTGAAAGCTCCAAAACATTGGCTATAGCTCTAAATAATTGAAATCCAAAATTAAATTCCTTATCGTCGCTGTTTAAAATCGTTAAAACCGCCGCAGGTGTCATACTGATAAAGAATAAAATCACAATTCCCGCTAGAAGAATAATCAGTCTTTGTTCTTCTCTATACTTCTTGTTTCCATCCCTCTGCTGCTGTGCTGCTGAGTTCACATTGGACATGCTTAGCATTTCACGACGTTTGACCAATGTCTTGCGAAAAGTAACGATGATGGTGGTGTTCAAAATAGCCAATAGCACAACAGGACCTAGACGAACCACTACTTCCTTCAACATCAAGTAAATTTTAAAAACAGTGTGCGTCACAACAGGTATGTTGTCGCAAGCGATGTACTCAGTTTGATTTGCGATCCGAACAGCAACTGGCTTCTTCTGGAAACAAACTGGTATGTACAGTAAAAATGCGCAGATGTATGCAGCTGCTATGGATCGCTTAGCTCTTTCAGTGTTGTGGACTTCTTTGAACCGAGTTGGTAAACATACTGAAAAGTACCGATCTACTGTCAGTGCTACAACCAAGAACACACTGCTAGCCATGAATGCATTTACAAGAGGCATTTCCACGTAGGAATAATACAGTGCAGCTGCGTAAGATCTTGGCTGCATTCCATGGAGTCTGAACATGGAGGACAAACTGACAAGAAGAGACATCAAGTCGGATATGGCTAGCCATGTTAGGTAAACAAATGTTACTCCTTTAAGATTTGGTCTAGTAAGGACAGCTAAATTGATGGCATTTCCAAGAATTCCGAGCGCGATGATCACTGAACTCACGATGCCATAGGCGACGAATTTTAGTCTTTCTACGTGCTCATTGGATGTGGCTTGGTTGAAAGGGACTTGACTTGGTGCAGAAGTAAGATTTAAGAAAAATGATGAGTTGGTTTCTGTTCCAAAGTCAGTGTCAGGCGAGGGGCAATCTCCCATTTCAAATTCTCTAAAAGAAAAGTTAGTATTAGTATGGTGTTAATCATGTAAGTGTTGCATGAAAAAATAATGTAAAGAGTAAACAAATTCGGCGTTTAATGTAGAAGTCTATCAGTTATACTTTTACAGAAAGTAAAAATGTTAAGCATAAAATGGATTGTTAATGTTAGCAGTTTTTAAAAAAAGTATTATTAGTAAATATAGCAATGTATATAAGGTTAAAACTTAATACAAAACGTTTTATGAGGTGTTGACACCCTTGAAGATACATAGAGTAAAACTTATTTAGAAATATTAACTTGAATATTAAGAAGCGAAACTGAAATTGTTTTCAGTAAAATCATATGAAAAAATAATTATTTTGTTAAGTTGAAAAATTTTGTTTCACAACTTAACAGTTTTGTAACATAAATTTCATATCGAAAGACTTAAAATTTATAAAATGAGTTACATTAAATGTTCTTCCAATGGGTTTGAACGTAGTAGTTAGACTGAAACCTTATGTATAGTAAATGCATCTCGTTTTATTGAAACATTATTTGTCTTACGGTTTTTATGAAAATATAACTACAGGTGTACAAACGTGTATGTGCGGTTTATTACCACTAATTTGTAATTAACATATAGGGTAAAGAGGGACGCATGTGAACTTTTTTTTACTTCGTTATTTTGCAAAAAATAATTTGAAATTTATCACAGTAAATATCTCCATGACTAAATATTATTTTCCTTGTATCATGAAATTTCTTGAGATTCGAAAAATATATTTATTTAGTTTGTGTTATTTTTTTGAAGAGTTTTCAATTTTTCACACAAGTCAAAACATACATATGAACGACCTTCTTCCAGTGCGTGAGTTTATTTGATTGATACTATTATTTAGTACAGTCGAGCCCGCTTAATGGAATAAGCAATCTGCCAGGAAAAATTATTCTAATAAGCGGGATATTCCATTATCCGGGATAAAAATAACACACGTCAACGGTGTAGTACATAGGAATTTTATTACATTAAGCGGGATATTCTATTATCCGATATTCCATTAAGCGGGCTCGACAGTAGGTTTAATTGTTTTTTTAAGAGCATTAAATTTCAAACATCTGTGGATTTCTTGACTTCCCTTCGTCGATACGTATATTTGCGTAATGATTCAAAATTATTTCTTTGAAACAAAACTCGAAGTTCTTTCTGATATCTGATTTTCTAAAAATTATAATTTTGCATAACATTTTGCACATAATTTTGCATAAATATTTGCACCGTTCGCATTGCATAATTTTTCTAATTTAAAACTTTTATATACACTTCAATCATAAAATACTACTTTTGAATCGAAATATTTTAAAACTTCTGCGATAGTACGTGAAGCAAATATCAAATATCTATGCAGCAGGAAAAGCTCGTAGTTTTAATATTGAATTAAAAACGGAAAAACTTGCTTACTTTCAAAAAAAAATAAATAAATAAATAAATAAATAAATGAATAAATAAATAAAATAAAATAAAAAAATAATGTAAAATTCAAACCTACAAACCTACATAAATTAATTTTAGAGCGTTTTCTACTAGCAACAGTATAGAACTAGAACTTCTAATTTATCTAAACGTTTAATTTTAAATAATAAATAAGATCCAACGTTGGGATCATTTCTCCGAAATAAATTACCAAATAGATCAATAAATAGAAAATAAAATGCTCTCTTAAGTACTAATAATAATAAAGAAAACTATAGAAATAAACAGGATCATTAAAAACTAGCTCTGTCCATAAGAAAAAAGAAAACAATAACATTCATCGTCCAGAGAATGTGTTTCATTGGCTATGCCCCATAGGATCATATGGCTATCTACCTACCAATTAACTGACGAGAAAATTTTGTGAAAATTGCCACGCTTCTTACAAGTGACAGCAATAAGTAAATCTGGATTAGCTAAAAAGTTAAGGGTAAACGTACCGCTATGTCATACTTTCCGAAGTAAACTTTTAGATTATAAAGAAAAGAATTAAAACATCATAGGAAAAAGAATTGCATTCTTCTTATAAACGGAAAGCGAATTAATCGTATTAAATGCATAAATTGGCAAGAAAACATAAGTACATCGAAAAAGTTACTACTTAAAATACTTCAGACCTACAAATGTGTGATTGAAAATATCTGGTGCAATATAGACATTTTTAATCCTCATTGTAGATAAAAATCTTTTCTTAAGCAAATTTGCCTTAAGGGTGAGGGATTTATATTTAACTTACATTTCGACATAGGTGCTAATTTTTAGAGGTTAACTCTTTAAAATTGAAGGTAAAAATATTCCTATCAAAAATTATAATATGGGAATGAGGTGTCCTCGCCGAGATCTTTCCAACAAAAAATATTTTCTTCAAATCGGGCAATAAAAAAGTTATTTGGAGGAGGGAGGGGGGCAGATCGACACACGTTTTCTGCCCCTCAAAACCCTACTTTCCAATTTTTATTTTGATATTTATTAAATTACTAGCTGCGTTGCCCGGCTTTGTACGGTCTAACTAGAAAATAAAAGCTATGTCAAGTGACACGTGTTCAACAATTAGGTTTAAATGATCGAGAAAAAAAATGTGAAGTTTCCCGTCTAAAAAAAAAATCATCATTTTGAAGAATTTTGTTAAATACGTAAACTGCCTGACCTCCCACCACACAAGAAACAATTGGTTATGTGCATGTTAGTCCAAAATACCTTTTCGCAAAAAGAAATTGCCAGAAAACTTAGCATTTCTAGAAAAACTATCAGCTCAATCAATGGTTCGGTCAACGAAAATATACCAGTTGTTCTAAAGAGACTGGACAAATGTAGCAGAACATGCAAAAGTTCTCCAAGAATGGAAACAAAACTTATTCGGATGGTCAAGGTCAACAGATTAACAACTAGTGAAGACCTTGTTGACAGTCTGAAGCAAGGTGTTGTTGGCACAGTGTGGAGGTGGACCCAAGATTTGTTCATCGAACAAATCATCTCCAATAGGATGCCTGCTTGAAGGTCACGCAGGAAGACTAAAATTGCTCCAGCTATGGCAAAGAAAAGGATTAATTGGGCCAAATATGTTCAAGAGATGTTCTAGAGACCTCTGAATCATTTTCTTTACCATAGCTGAGATGATTTTTATCTTTCTGCGTGGTCTTCAAGCAGGCATCGAATTGGCGATGAGTCGTTTTCGGAACAATGGTGGGTCCACCTCCGCACCATGGTGCTTCAGACTGTTGGCAAGGCCTTTATACTAGTTGCTCTGCTGTTGGCCTTGACCATTCGAATAAGTTTTCTTTCCATCCTTGGAGTCATTTTTTGTTTTCTGCCATTCTGCCACATTTTCCCAGCCTCTTTGAGACAACTAGTATGTTTTCTTTGACCTAAATATTGATTCCGCTGACAGTTTTTTAGAAATGCTGCGTTTTTTCTCAAATTCTCTTTGTGAAAAGGTATTTTGGTCTATTATAACACATAACCAATGGTTCCTTGCGTGGTGAGAGGTCAGGCGGCTTACATATTTCAGAAAATTCATCAAATATCGATGTTCGAAGCGAAAAACGTGAAATCGAACACTAAAACTGTTCCCTGAAACCAGTGTGCAACACAAAATCACTTAAACACTTGTTATTTTGTTGGTCCTAGTGCAAAAACACACGAAAAAGTACTTCACACCAAGCTAGTGAAACAGTTTTGGAAAAAACAACAGAACATAATGGCAGGTGTATCACATAATACTCGGTGTAGCCAGGGATGGGAAACTCAAGTACAACGTGAAATTTTGCGAAGAAATAATGTATAGTACTTTGACTTCTCTGGAAAAAACATAATCAGGCTTTTAAAAAGGATATGGAGTTTGTTTTTAAACCGGAATATTCGATTTTCCTGTTTTTCGCTCCTTAAGTCTAATAAATTTTACACCTCTGTATGTACACGCATTGTCTCAATATCTACTTTCGTTTGATAACTTGCACACTTGTTCCTGCTGTTTAGATTCTAATAATTTAATAAACTGCATCTTTTACACATCCCTTCCCGGTGAAACATTTGCTTATTCTTATTTGGTTTTGCGCTTTTTATCTTTTCCAAAACATTCTCTCACTGAGACGGATTTTATAGAATGAATGCTCGGACTAGCTCAGATAGTGTTTTAATGGATTCCCCCGAGCAGTACAGTTCCAAAAAACATACATTTAAAACACAAAAGGGTGATTTTAATTCTGGTGGTGCAAGATGCACGTCACTGGCCGGCAGCCATCCTCAACTACGACTGCACTATTCTACTCCGTCCTCCATTTTACGTGGTGATCTGGTAAAGTTCATGGATAGAGTCAATTGTTCTGTTACAATTTCGACAACATGTATTTCTTCTAATTAGGTGTTTTTAAGACGCCTTCAATCGTATTTTACCCATAGAAATACGATTCTAAAACTAGTCAAACAATTTTCATACTTTTTATTGAAAAAAAAGGCATTTCGAAATTATTTCATTAAATAGTTTTGGTATTCTTTAAAATAAAAAAAGTTACTTTTTAAATCCTAAAAATTAACATTTCATTTAAATTTTCCTTTTATTCCATCATTGATTTTATCTTTAAAGAAGCTATTTCTGGTGGAAATGGTTTTGTTAGCTTTTATATACAGGGTTAGCATAAAAAAAGCCCCGGTTTTGAAAATTTATATTTCATAAACTATTGTACTTACCACTATAAATGATACATAAAAATAAACTGTCCATTTTTTTTTTTTTTAACTTCCGCTGCCAGAAATTCCTTCAGGAAGGGTTTTTTTAGTCACAAAAATCCTTACACGTTTATAACTACTGTGTGGCGTACGGATCACCATGACTTTGATGATGATTGTCCTGGTCGGATTTGAACTACCGGACCTTTGTGACGCTAACGCAGTGCTTTACCCACTGAACCAAAAGGACCTCAAGGTTCGGGGGCAAAGTTAGGTTATGTGTTCTCTGAAGTACGCCACATTACTCCCCCTATCAAATGATGAAGCAGAGAAGCGAAAGAGCTATTCAATTTATTAACAGATGCGAGTTGCTGACAAGGGCTTTTTGGCTGTAGTTGTGCTGTTGCAATTTTATGAGCAATCCGTAGTCGGGAGCGTGCGTCCGCGCCAGTGGTCGAGCGCTCGAGGAATAAAGAGCCTATGGCGTATTCCTAATGCTGCGTTACATGGCGCCATCTGTTGCGTTTCCGGGTCACCATTATGTAGCGTACGGGATCATCATAACGTGGATGATGATTGTCTGGGTCGGGATTTGAACCACGGACCTTTGTGACGCTAACCCAGTGTTTTAACCACTGAACCAAAAGGACTTCAAGGTTCGGGGGCAAAGTTAGGTTATGTGCTCTCTGAAGTACGCCACAAATGTAGGATTGGAAACAATGTTAAAACCAAGAACTCTGGGTGGGGAGTTTACCCCCACTTCGCTGTGCCACTGACGTTCCGCAACGCTGGATTAGCCGTGCAGGAGATAACCTCATAAAAAAAAGCACATGAGGTTAGGTGTGGGTTTGTCAAAAACAGTGTTTGTACACCACCATTAGGTTAACATTGATTCCATGTACAGTTTTTCCATGTTCAATTTTTTCCGAACTAAAACTTAAAATTTGATATCTATCATAATAAACTTCTTGTCACAGGGGGGTCAGCTGGGGCCCCTATCATAATAAACTTCTTGTCACAGGGGGGAATCCGCCCTTGGTGCTCTGTAAAATGTTCTTAAAATTGGAATAGAAAAAACAAAATCGAATTTTACAAAAATCGCTTCGAGGTGATTAAATGAATAATATGATTAAAAAAATGAAGTTTTGATTTAACATACAACTTTAGCAACTAAATTAAAAACGTGAAGAAGTTTTTACTTTTAAGGTATATTCAAAACTAATATAAAAATATTCTAAAAATATGATTTCTTCTTTAAATTGTCATTATAGTATGCTAATTACTTGAAGATAGACAGAGAGAAAGGAGCACAAACGGTCTAATCTTGTGCAAATGAAGGCTTCTTCCTTTAATGTATGTTGTTTATTTTACATAGCCTGAATTGTGTAAGAACATTCAAGCTGTGCAAAATAAACATACTGGCAGGGTAACGGTCTCTGCGAATCCTGCTGTAAATATTGCGGTTCAATGCGTTGGTGTTGAGAGGGGAAAAACGCAGATAATCCGCTGCAGCGTATAATCCTCACCTCATTAGTTTTACTCTTTTACAAGAGGACCCGACAAACGTTGTTCTGTTCAAACTTTGTAAATTGAAAAGTTAAAAAAATTTAATAAACTATGAGGTGTTTGAACCGTTTTGTTGAAAAAAATAAGTAAAAAGAAAATGTTTTAAGCTGCTTGGTGTCAGAATGCGTATATTTATTACAACTTGATTTATCTAATGCCCACTGAGCAGTTGTTTTATTAACTGTTTTTTCTCCCGTACTTGATGGTTTGTTCCTTCAACCATTCTCAGAGGATAAAAAGCGTCCTCAGATATTAAGTGTAAAAAACTAACTACCCATCTAGAACAAACGGGAAATCCCGCTGCAACATCCCCCATAGGAAAAAGAATAAAACAATCGACAGGATATCGTTTCAAAAAAGATTAATGTAAAATAGTTCTCTGAATAAGCGAAAATCACCTATCCCCCCCTCCCGATGTAAAATAAACACATTCTTCAATTAAAAGGACTAAAAACTCTTTAAAAACGAAAAACAAATCTTTGCAATTTGAAATATTTCCCCAAATAAACAAAAAATACAATAAATTACATTAACAGTAGCTTTAAAATGTAAACAAATGATCACTATTGTTTATAGCCAAGGTCGCCAAAACACCACGGTACTGTAATCCAGTCGATCAGTGAGGGAAGCTAACTCCGACGGATTAGGGGTCCGATCTTTCGAACAAAAACTTTTAAAACTTCATATATTGCCTAATTTGTTCTTTCCACCAAAGATGAAGATCTTCCATTGCACTGATCCTTTGTGTACAGAACTACACTGTTGTAATTTATCTGAACGAAAATAAAATTTGTTTCGTCTTTAAATTACATCATCTTTTCCTTTAATAATGTACTGATTAGTTAGATAATCCTTACAGTATTCTTGACATTAGTGCCAAAACTCAGATGGATTTCAGCCGAGAGACACATGTTGCGAGGTACGGTACTTTCTAATCATTTGGTTAGGAAAAACCAAAGAACCGATCCGGTCACATGGTTCAACTGCGACGACAGAACACACGTTTTGCGTGAACCTTCCAGTACTTTATTTTAAAATATATCACGGGACCTAAAATCGTTGCTTTCGAAGGCTTCACTCTCTCTCTCTCTCTCTACGTTCTATCTATTCTCAATTGACATATCACAGTAGGAAATTTCATTACAAAAAGCAGAGCTGGCTTTCTTATTGTCCTTTGGCAACGGGTTAAATATTTATTTCAGTTCTCGCTCAACAATAGGTTAAAATAAATATTAATCATTTAGGAGATATAACCGTCCAATGTTTAAATTGATTAATCAACAAAAACGTTTCCGATTCGATCCATCGCGCTTCGGAACCATGCTTGCCACAACTTAATTGCACACAAAAAATTTGATCAAAATCGGTCCAGCCGTTTAAAAGCCTTATGGTGACAAACGACCGCACAGAAGATTTTTATATATTAAGATAACAGATAATCCGCGGGTTACACGCAGGAAAATACGGTACAATTTTTTTTTAAATAATTTCAAGCACGTATGCATGAAAAAAAAGGAAAATAAATAAAAAGTATAAATTATTGTCTGAAAATGTGAGGGGGCCCGGGCCTCCTCTGGCCCCTCCCACTAGCCGCCACTGCCACCATTATATACAACATAGCAAGGACTGAAAGATCGCATATGTGTAGCATTACGAAAAACTGACAGTGAAACACTCCAAAATGTATGTTATAGATGTGCGTCGCGTTACGAAAGGTGCTCACATCGAACATTTGTGAGTGGAAAAACACTTTTACAGTTTATCAAACTTTTTATGTATCATTTTTAGTGGTAAGTGTCATAGTTTATGAAATATAAATTTTTAAAACCAGGATATTATTTTATACTATCTCTGTATATGAATCATACAAAAGATAATAAGGTGGTTTCCTTCAGTCAAAAGTACTACTTTTAGTCACTGAAATTGATAGAATAAGCAAAAAAAAAAAAAAACATGGACCCAGAAAATACTTTCATTTTCCCAACAGTTATTTTTTAATTATTTTTTTAAGATGTCCGATTTTTCAAACAAGGCGTGGTCTTGATGACGTCACAAATGATGCTCTTTGGCGAATCATTGTAGCACAGTTCCACGTTATGATAATCAAGAAGCGAATTAAAATTGTACTCTTCACTTGCTATCAACCATATCGTTGCTCATACACGCGAGTAAAGATGCGAATTAAATATTTTCTTCTGTGAAGGGCAACACTGAATGGCATTTCATCATTTGTAATGTCATCGGCAGAAGCATTAACGATAAGCGCCCCGAATTATGTAATTTTTTAAAAAATATTATACTTAAACAAATTATTTAAAAAATGGTCTGATTCTATGTTTTTAAGCTTTCTCTTTCAGAAAAAAAAAGCTTTTAAAATTTTGGAAACGACCCCATTCATGATATACAGCAAACTAATGTTTAAAATGTACTTACAAATAGTTCGAGGTTGAATATAATTTTTTCCACATAAAATTTCTTATTACAAAGTCTGAAAAGATAATATTAACACAAATATTTTATGGGAGATTTGATGTATATACTCGCATCATCTAAAGACTTATCGTTGAACTCACTACAGTTAGAAAACCCTTTATCAGAGCGAAAAGCGATTAAATGTAAAAAAAAAAAAAAAATGAGTTTTATTGATTATAAATATCACTCTGCCTTGAATGTTTCACCCTTATGGGTCGAAATTTGAATATTTTCTCGACTCTTCATTGCTGTCAATATTTGTAAATGAAATCCAATTCACCTATGAAAATGGCTTAAAGTTTGATATCGAGGTTATTGATTTCCCAGACAATATTTAACGGGCAGTTTTTGAATTTTATTTGATACAATGGAATAAACATTCATATTTATCAAGGTTTTTGCAATGTTGGTATTCACTGCCATCTATCTACATAAAATGTAATGCAAAAACGTAACTGAAGAAAACATAATGCAAGGAAACAATGTCACAAAAAATAGTGAACCATTGCACAAGATTAAAACTTATTTAGCGTTGAATTATGCCCAATTCATTTTTATCTATCTTCCTTTGTTTATTTTTACCTTTTTGTCTTGATTGACATCTCCCCCCCCCCCCTTTTTTTTTCTATTTATCTTTATTTTTACTTTTTTCGAATATTTCTGTTTTCTGTTTATTTTATTTCGTGGTGTTTTTTTCTTCCATTCAGCTTTTCCTTTCTTGCGGTTCACGGTTACCAAAATTTCCTTTTTGTTTAAGCTTCGGCTTAAACTTTGTCCAATTGAATTCTTTCTTTCTGGATTTTCCGTACCTAAGAGAAAGCTCTTGGCCTTTGCTTGCATTCCTATTGGTTGCTGATCTGTTTATAATTTTCTCATTGGTGTTTGGCTAATCCGCTATTTTTATCTTTTAAGCTGCATGCTTATCAGCTCTTGGCTTTTGTCGGATGTCTTTTCATCCATAAGCTCATTACTTTTTGCATTGAAAAAGGCGTTCCCTGTAACGCCGAAACACGTGTCTGCTGTAATTGGCAAATTTGTGCTTTTTTAACGTTGTTTTTTTTTCTTTACTGTTCAGCACAATGGTATTTATTTATCTTATTGGTTTACATATTTACATCAAAACTAAAGGTTCATATTTCTAACACGAATTTGGTTCGAAGTAAAAGTAAATCACAAAAATATGCATTACGGTTTCGTGTGAGCGTTTTTTCTCAAAGACATTTTTTTCTCTTGAAATTCCTACAACATATCTTCTTATTTTAATCCCTTTTTCTTGTTTAGAAGCATTCTTATTTTCTCTATTACTTTACATGTGTGCTTTCCAAATTCGGAAGTTTAAAGCAATAGCCGATTCCACACAAGCTAGCATTATTAACACACAGTGGCTAAACTTAAACAGGGTTACAAATATGAATGATCACTATATTTCAAATTACAATAATGACGGAATGAAAATATAATCATGTTGGGAATGAGTTTTTTTTTTTTGTTTTTTAAGGCTTACTTAAATTGTTCAGTGGCATCTCTTGAAAGTATCACTGTAAAAACTGAGGTGTAATAATACTCCGAGTTCGGTGTTAAGCAACTCAAAAAATTGTGCAAATCAACGCTTTATTTAAAGTCAACACCACATTTAGCTTTCCAATTCACCAAAAGTGGTGTAACTGAAACCAAACACCGATATTGGTGAATTCTTACACTTACGTCACATGCGCAAACACCATTTGAGGATTCGTTGACACCAACTTTGGTGTAAGATTGGAAAACAGCCGGGGGCAACCAAACATTAATCAGTCTCAAGCACGTTGCAACGTCGTCAACACACAATCGTCGTGAGCACAGGATTGAAGTTTTCAAAAGGTATGTTAAATTTTATTTGTAATGAAATGTCAATTACCGTAAATCAAAGCTACTTTGCACCATTGTTAGAGAAGTCTTTAGTCCATCCGAAAGATAAACTAACGAAAATATTCTTTTATGAATGATCGTTACAATTTTAGCAGCCATTTTCAACATGGCTGCTTTACGGCTGGGTTTACGGTATATCAATTCATAATAAAATAACATGTTTGTGTGTGTATGTGTGTGGCGCGCTTTCTGGGAAAACGGTAAGGCCTAGTAAACACTTTTTTTTTAATATAACTTTTTATGAGGAGCGAGAAACTTTATCGGTATTGTATCGTGATTTTTGAAATTTTTATATTCTGCTGTTTTTGTAATTCGTTTTTATATATACCAGACTTTTAAGACTGATTAAGAAATCTTCTTGAATAAATGTGATTGAAATCTTAAACTCTTCCATTTTTATGCTGTTTTTTGAAAAGTGTTAATTTCATTGTTCTAATATACAGATAATTTTAGTTTCCTAAAGTGTTTTTGAAAGTTACTTTTTTGAACAACTTATAGGCATAAATGTCCATTCCTCGTATTAAAAATAAAAAGTTGAGAATCTTCATATACAAAATAATTATATGTATTTGTGGTGTTAATAATCAATAAGGAAATTAAAACTTGTATAATATGTTCACTTTAAAAAAAAAATAGTGTATCTCAACACCAAAAATGGTGGCAACTACTTTACACCAAGTGTCGTGTAGTGAAACACCACAGATTATTTTTGGTGTTAGCAAATACCAAGATTTCTTTCTGGTGTTTGATAACACCAAGTATTATCTGTGGTGTTTCACTACACTACACTTGGTGTAAAGTAGTTGCCACCATTTTTGGTGTTGAGATACACTAAAATTTTTTACAGCGTAGGTTTTTTTCCAAATTAAAAATGAAATTTATCAAAAAAAAAAAAAAATCTCTAATGCACTGGCATTCTTAGCACGAGAGTCACCTGAGCAGTAATTTTTGGTGCCATCCCTCTCCCCCTAAGCAATGTTTACTGTGATGAAGTTTATTCAATTTTCAAAATGTTTTTCTTCACTTTATTATTTATTTGAGGTACCCGCACGGCTTTGCCAGTAGTAGAAAATTAAATGGTCATTTGGATCTCCTGTATTTTACAAATAATGGATGATGAATTTCTCGCCAATTTGCTTTTACTCATCCACGTTATGGTAATTTGCTTGCCCACGTTATGATAATTTGCTCGTCCACGTTATGATAATTTGCTTGATCACGTTATGATAATTTCCTCGGTAAAATTGGAATAGCAAAGAAACAAAATCGAATTTTTGAAAATCACTTCGAGGTGCTCACCCCTATGCACGAACTAATTTTGTGCCAAATTTCATGAAAATCGGCTGAACAGTCTAGGCGCTATGAGCGTATCCAGACATCCAGAGAGAAAGAGATCCATATATTCAGACCTTCAGCTTAATTATTAGAAAAGATGTGGTGAAATAATTTTTTCACGTAATTAAATTATTACACATTATGAACTAACACATGTAATGATAAAATTTCCTCTACTTTTATTTTCAACCACCAATTATTTCTGCTGTGCGCCGGTAAAAATAACTGCAAATATTTCTTTTTTTTTTCTCATTTTTGTAATCCTTTGTACGTTAGGTATTAGTTAGTTTCAGCTTTAAAAAACTGCGTCTAATTAATTCATTTAACTATTGTCATTATAGAATCCAAAACTCATTTCTTCAACCATTTTGAAAACTCATTTCTGCAGACTGCCTTTTGCCTGCCTACGGCAAATTGTCAAAAACAACAATCTTTACTAATAATAAAGCTGAAAGTCTCTCTGTCTGGATGTCCGGAGGATGTCTGGATCTCTGTGACGCGCATAGCGCCTAGACCGTTCGGCCGATTTTCATGAAATTTGGCACAAAGTTAGTTTGTAGCATGGGAATGTGCACCTCGAAGCGATTTTTCGATAATTCGATGTGGTTCTCTTTCTATTCCAATTTTAAGAACAAAATTATTATAAGATTGCCGAGTAAATTACGAAATTATCATAACGTGGAACCGTAACATGGGCACAAGCCAATTGGCGAGATACGAAATCATCATAACATGGAACTATAACATGGGTACAAGCCAATTGGCGAGAAAATTCACCATACTTTATTTGTAAATATACAGGCGAACCGAAAGACCTTTTAATTTCTCTATTACGGGCAAAGCCGTGCGGGTACCATTAGTAAATTATATAAGTTATGTAATTGCTATTTATTGCATCGCGATTACGCGAAGTTTGTCAAAATAAAGATAAGAATGACCCAAGCCCCATTGTCTCCGAAACACTTGACTTAAAGTGACATACGACCCATCTATTCCGACAACCGATACGCATAGCAGCGTCAGGAATTCTTTGTATAGAAAAGAGTGGGAAATAGACTGCGGCGAAAGTTATACATGATATATGACTGTCGGGCAGAAGTTACGACAACTATACGATGAGGAAGTTGAAGCCTTTCCAAATATATTACGATGATATTTGTGTAGGAAGTCCGCGGGACATCGCGGAAGCAATATCTTATTCCATGTGAAGGAATTTTACCACAAATATATTTACGTCTAGATAATTCCGGGGTCTGTAAGAGCTGAAACGCAATTTTCGGATTTTAAAAACATTTTTTTTCAAGGGCTCACATATATACTAATAATATAAAGCCGAAGAGTTTGCTAGAGACTACGGTTCGAAAAAATAAAAATATTTTTGTATTGAATACTCTATATATTAAAGAAAGCTACACGCTATAATTTACATTGATATTTCAATGAGAAAAGAGTTTTTCAATGTTTTATGAGGTTTTTAGCAGTTTTTAGTATTTTTAGTCGGTTTTTCGAAAAGATTTGTGTGCATTTTCGTTGAAGAAAAATGATTTTCCGTCAGAAGGGGGGGGGGGGGGATTTTTTTTTATTCAACGGACTTCCTTTAATATCTTAGCACAGGCATCTGTCGTGCGAGAACTGCTATTTTTCTATAATGAAAGCACCGTAACTCAATGTGTATGTACGTGAAAAATTTGAACATTTACTTGCTTTCTTTCTTGAGGTATCCGACTAGGTTCGGAGCAGGGCTTTTTTAAACCTCATTATGAAATAGTGTTAATTTATTTTTAGAAACAAAACGAACTTAAAGCATGTATTTTACTAAAAAATAAACCACAATATCATTCATATTTTTAAAGGTCTTTTTTTCGGTAAAAAGGACCCAAAATGACCACTTAGGAGAAACACTTCATTAAAAAAAAACTAGTTAAATACAATTTTCTGAGATTATTTCACGTGCGTTACAAATGTAACAGACCGCAGGTTAAGACATATTTTAAGAATATCATTGAGAAAATATGAATTGTGTTCAAAAATCGCATTTTCAACTTAGTCGGATACCTTAAATTGTAGCAAAAATATTTAATCTCTCAAGTGTTATACTTGTGCACAAAATATGATTATTATCGCATTTCATCAAATACGCTAATTTGATGAAACCGTAATTTTAATTTATATCCCTTGGAAATTTAATCGAAATTATTTTTCTGCATTTTACATTGAGGCCAGTTGTTAAAACTTGAAGAAGTCAATAAGTTACAAAATTTTACAATAGTTTTTTTGTAATAATATTACTCATTAATAACACATTTAAATTCATATGATAATTATGAAACTTTAATAATCAAAGTATTTTTGGTTTTTACTTCGGTATGAATTACAGCGTTAAAACACATCTTCCCTTTGCGATAGCTAAAACCCTACTTCAATGTCTGAAAAAAATACATAATAATAAAAAAAAAAAATTATACTTTGTGTTATCTAATCAACAAGATGACTCAAAAACGTTTCTGATTCACAGCAAAGAATGTTCCAGACAACTCGTTTTTTAGAGTTAGCTGTTTTACGCGAAATATTAATATAATTTGATGTAATTTTAGTTTAAAAGATTGCTCAATTACAAAGTTTTTTCTTAAAACTGGTTTTTCAGTTTTAATATAAATGTTTTGTAAAAAAAACATTTTTAAAACAATCTGTTTTGTTTTATATTAATTTGCTTCATATTTTACTGACACAATCAACGTCAAACGAAAATGTACTTAGATGAAATTTTTCTTCTTTTGAAAGTTTAAATTAAGCGAGAAAATTATAACAAATATAATGCTTAAATACTTACCCTCTATGCATGATTAAAATATGTTTTCTCCCCTATTTTCTAAATTAAAAAAAAAAAAAAAAAAAAAAACTCCAAAAATTATATTCTCGCTTTGAATGGAAACCTTTTGAAAACAACCTCTGTAGACAGTTCAATGCTTTCTTTAAAAATAAATGCCCCAAAACACATTTCTCATCATTTTTGCCAAAAAGAAGCAAAGCCACTTATTTTTACACAATGCTTCCTTTTATGATCTGCAATATTTCTTAATAATCTTAACCAAAAACAATGGAAACGGATTTCGGAGAGACAAAAGAACAAAGAACTGAGGGAGGAATTGAGGCACTAATGCTATTGTGAATGAGAAATGTTGTTTTGAACATTTTTGTTTAGAAATTTTGAATGATATGCGAAAAACTTATTAAAATGGAGGAAACTGTGTTTAGATGGTGCGAAAAAATAATCTATAACAAAATTCATTTTATTTTATTTTTCATTTTCTTACGTACTTAGTTTGTGCTTAAATTAATAATGAGATGATGAAAGGATTGTCAAACTATATTTTTTCTGTTAATTTGTCGAAATTGCTTCTGACACTTAGTACCGCCCATTTATTCTAAATAAATGCTTAATATACTGCACGGCGGTGCCTGCGCAGAATTGAGTTTTCGAGAGATTTGAAAAAAAAAAAAAAAAAGGAAGGGGACAAAAAAAAAAAAAAGCTTTTTTGGATTTAATACTAGCAATAGGGAAGCGTTGGGATTAGACGTTTTTTTTTTCCCTGGAAGCCAAAAGAGAGATATTGTACAATAAAGCTAACGTACAATCGATGGAAAAAAATGCAAAAAAAATGAATTTCACAGTTACTGCTTTTCACCAACTGGCAGCAGAAATGATTGGTGGTTACAAATAAGAGAAGAGAAAACATTTTCATAACATGATTGAGCTCAAAATTTATCCTCCTTTTGTTATGCGAGAAACTTTTGTTTCAGCACGTAAATAATGAAAAAAAAATCTGAAAAATATTTTGCAAATGTTATTAACTTCATAACATTAAAAATCCTTACAGTAAAGGGTTGACACCAAAAATTACTGCATTGGTGACACTTTTGCTACTAAGTCCACTGCATTAGGGAGATACTGTTTTTTTTGTTGTTTTTTTTTTTTGATGAATTTCATTTTTAGTTTATAAAAGACATAATTTCATAAGGTACCACTGAACAATACCCCATACAATTGCCTCCTTGTATTTTCATTCCAAAAAAAGATCAGAAAGTACCAAATGATCAGAAAGTACTGTATCTAGCAATATTGCTTCTCGGCTCAAATCCATATGAGTTTTGGCGCCACCTGGCAGGAAGACTATAAGGATTATCAAACTAATCAGTACATTATTAAAGGAATAGGTGCTGGAATTTAAAGAAGACACAAATTTTATTTCCCTTCAGATAAATCACAACAGGGTAGTTAGTTACGTGCACAAAAGATCAGTGCAGTGGAAGATTTTTGTCCTTGGTGGAAAGAACAAATAAAGCAATGTATGAAGATCATTCAAGTATGCGAGAGGAGATAGTTAAGTGAAACAAATGCTCAGCGAGAGAGTGGAATTTAAAAGTTTTTGTTTAAAAGATCAAACCGCTAAGCGAATGGAGTTCGCTTTGCTCACTAATCGGCTGGATTACAGTAGCGTGGTGGCTTGACGACTTTGGCAAAAAACGATAGAGTTGCGATATTAGTTACATTTTAAAGCTACTTTTAATGTATTTTAATGTATTTTCTGTTTATTTGCAGAAATACTCGTATTTTAAACTGCAAAGAATTGTTTTTGGTTTTTAAAGAGAGTTTCGTCATTTCAGTTGAAGAAAGTTTATTTTGCAGGAGGGGAGGGGAATAAGTGATTTTCGCTTATTAGAGGAACTTTTTTTTACCTTTATCATTTCCTTAAACAACAGCTTTTTCGATAGTTAAATTCTTTTACATGTAAGGAACGTTGCAGCGGGATTTCCCGTTTATTCTAGATGTACTGGGTAGTTAGTTTTTTACACTAAATATCCGAGAAAGATTTTTAGCCTTTGAGTATGGCTGAAGGAAAAACCATGTAATATATGAAGATATTTCAAGGGTGCGAGAAAAGATAGTTAATAAAACAACTGCTCATTAGATAACTCAAGTTGTAATAAATATACACATTGTGGCACCAGTTATCTTAAAAACATTTTCTTTTGACATATTTTTTTCAACAAAACCGTTCAAACACTTGATAGTTTATTGAACTTTAACTTTCAATTTACAAAGTTTAAACAGAACAACGTTGGGTTCTCTAGTGCATTATAAAAGTGAATACCACATACGGATCTACGGAAAGGTTACATTTATCTTTTTACAAGGTCAACTTATATTCAGCTCTAACATTTAGATGAGAATTTTTAAAAATCATAAGGTAAGAGCGCAAGTCTTGACAACTCGTAAGAGCGTAGGTAGTGAAAATGTCGAGTACATTGTAAAAAAAAAAAAAAACTCAATACGGTATCTCTGAATGAAAATCAGTGAAAATACTGCTCAAGATTTAAAAAAAAAAATTCGTAGCTGATTTTCCTTTGGCTCTATTGGAGAGAAAAGTTTTCAGTAGACAGTAGAGTATTATGTAATGACACTATACCTCGACTGCCAAATATACTATCAAGAAATGATATTTATTGATATCATATTTTGATTTATATAATATTTTGATGATATGAACATTTATTTTCTGTACCAAAACTTCAATCAGAATCCAAAGAAGCAATACTTACAGGTACGAAAAAGTTAGGAAATTGTAAAATAAGAACGTTAACGTCAAATAGCAGAAATAACGTGTTTTGGCGTTACAAGGAACGCATTTTTCAATGACAGAGAAAAGAGCTTATGGATGAAAAGACACCCGACAGAAGTTGAGAGCCAACACGTGTTAGCAGAAATCTGCAATTTGTTTTACTTGCCGTTGTTATTTCTTATTTTTACTTTTTATGCACAAATGTATTTATTTAACCTAATTTGGATATTGGTTAATTGTTAACTAAAATTGAAATGCTGGAAAGGCACAGAGTCTTAAAATTTTAGTAAAGCAAGTGTTAGTTCATTTAGACTGAAGTGCTCAACAACCGCGGTGGGGGGCATCAGGGACTCTGTGACAGAAATTTTTAGAAAGCGAAGTTTTTAGGGGCTATTTTCGTTGGTTTCGAGGAGGAAAGCGTGCGCGCTTTCTCTCTCTTTGGGCTGCAGCATTTGAAGGGGGTGGGGTTGAGCCCTCGTTCTTGGTAGGGAATGGAAATTCCTGATTAAGACTTGACTTTCAGATCCATTATTATGAGACTATAGTAAAGGCAAACCTAACTTATCAGCATCATGAAGGCTACGACGATCCTAATCACAGTATTATGTAGTTTTTAGGATTGGCTTGCTCTAACTATAGTTGTACGGATTATACATAGCAGTATTTAACTTTACTATTAGTCATTCATGTTGACGATAATTTAAAAATGGGACAATTATTCCAATCTGGCTTAAATTTTTCTTTGTAATCACTACTTAAAATACTTTCATGTTATTAATAATAATCTATAATACATGGAAAATTAGTTTTTGTTTGATTCACTGCAGCACTAATTTTGTTTTCAGAATGCTTGAAAAATTAACTGCATAGAAAAGCTTTATCTCTGTCTTTAAAGCCATTGGGTTTTGGATTTCCCATTTTAAAGATTTTTCGTTTAATCTGCTTAACTTATACTCAGACGTATTATAAACTTACTTATATTTAAGTATATGCTTTTTAATTGGCTTAAGCTTTATCAAAGCAGCTTCAATGTCATTAACTTTCGTTGTAATATTTTCATTTCGCCTTCTAAACCATTTGAATTCGTTATATAATTCCCATTTAAGTATCAAAGACTAAGAACTTTACCAAGAAATCGCTTAAAATACTTTGGACATTCAAAAGTACTTTTCATTTGAAAGTTTATTTATTTATCTGCATCCCAAATAGGATTTTTATTTAGGCATTTCATATATCATTTACGTCCTTAGAAGTTTTTGATAGCTGTCGCATTTAAAATATGACTTTAAGCTAAATATCTGAATTAATTATATTCTAGACTAGTTAAAAGCATAGTTCAGCGTTTTCTAAATAATATTGCGTTTTACTGAGTAATCTTATTGGAAATTATATTCAAAACTTTATGTTTCATGCCCTTCAGGAACGTCAGAAAAAAAGGGGTTAAAATGCGGTAAGTAACACTCATATTTTTCCCTGAAGGATAATATCATACACACACAAAAATTCTTTTTTAATGGTCTTGTCCGACTTGTACTTGACATGAAATTCAAACTTTTAAGTACATTAATTTGTTTGCAACATTAGTTCCTTTAGATCTTGAATACGGATTTTCTACAAGTCAAGATTTCATTAGTCTACTATTGCTGTGAAAATATTTTCTCCTTTCAATCCGGTTTTTTTCTATGATTTACGGTTACCTTTAAAGGACAAAAAACACCTTTTGAAATTAAAAAAAAAAAACGAGCTGATGTGTGCATCACATGACTTCCTTTTACTCCAATTTAATGTCATTTCCCCATTACTGGCAATTTTAATGTGATTCAATAGTTTACTCTCTAAATATCACCAACAGAGGCCAAATTGAAACAGATTGAAAAAAAAAAAAAAAAAAAAATCCACCAAATTTGTCGCTAAATTGGCGAAAAAACATGGCGACCAAAGACTGGCGATATATCGCCAAGTGTCCGCCAAGTTATAACACCACTTGAGTTTACATCGAATAACATTGATTTACCCCGAAAAGTGGGCAAAAGACCCCTTTAAAAACACCCGAATGCAACCAAAAGGTTATGTGCACAACTAGACCCCACTAGAAGTCTACGTATCGAATTTCAACTTTCTAGGACTTACCGTTCTTGAGTTTTGCGACATACATACGCATATCCGCACATACATACATACGTACATACAGACGTCACGAGAAAATTTGTTGTAATTAACTCGGGAATCTTCATTATGGATATTTCGCGTGTCTATACGTTCTTAGGCACTTATCCACGTGTGGTAGAGTCGAAAAAAAACTAAGTATTCATTCGGGGGTGAGTAAAATGGAAATTAAGGTCGATTTTTGAGTGAAATTTTTTTTTCGCGAATACAATACTTCCTTTTTTGTAAAAGGAAGTAAAAAAAGGTGAACAAGAAATTTATTGAATTGTGTTTTTTAAACAGTGTTAAAATTCAGGTACTTGTTACATAATCAATACTGTATTCAGTGCGTAACTTTAGAGTCTTTAGTCTGAAGGTAAAGTAGTTCACCGAATAAAAGAAGCAAATAACATTTACGTTCATAGTCAGATACGAGACAAAGTTTGTAGGTTGGTTCAATGCGAATTTTTTTTAAATGAAAAATCAAACAACGATGTATCACCGAAGTTGATTTTTTTTAAAGGAGATTTTTAATCATAAGCATTTGTTTATTAGCCGGTTATGATACAAATACAATTGCTCCATTAACTGTTAAGTTCAATGGAGCAAATGTATTTGTATTTTCATTAAAAAAATAGGTCTCGAAGATAGAGGACAACAAAAGAAAAGTACGAAAAAAATCAAATAAAAGAAATAAAAGTGCTTGTGTATGAAAAAGTTAAATGCTAAGGTCTGCAAATAATGTATAAAGCATGGTCATTGTCGGACTGCTGCGGGGATGTGACTAACGTTTGTGCCTGCTCTAGTAAAAATGCATACATTGTTTACGTTCAATCAATACGAATATAAGCAGCAAAGTTGCCACTCCCAGATTTAATGATATAATATCTCCACCTCGGTTATTGTCTATTCTAGACTGGCGAGTCCATAAACATGAATATACTGCAATGCGTGGATAGAATAACCGGGTCTTCGGTGTATTGCGTGTGATATGGTTTTTGCCGTAAGGGTTTCAATCCCTCATAAGCGTGTACAAAAACGAGCTGTCATCACATGACTTACTTTTACACCAATTTAATGTTATTTCCCAATTATTGGCAATTTTAATGTGATTCAATAGTTAACTCTCTTAATCTCACCAACAGTTGCCAAATTGAAACCAGATATAAAAATTTAAAAAAAAATCGCAATTTAAATATTCAAAGTATTAACAACACTTCATTCCAAGTTTTAAAAAAAAAACATTTTTAATCATAAAACAATAAACAATTCAAGAGACTTTAAAATGATTACTACAACACGTTTGTAAGAAATACTTCATATATTTGAAAAAAAAAAAAAAAAAAAAAAAAAAAAAAAAAAAACGAGCTGATGTGTGCATCACATGACTTCCTTTTACTCCAATTTAATACCATTTCCCCATTATTGGCAATTTTAATGTGATTCAATAGTTTACTCTCTAAATATCACCAACAGTGGCCAAATTGAAACCAGATATAAAAATTTAAAAAAAAATCGCCAAATTTGTCGCCAAGTTGGCGACAAAACTTAGCGACCGGAAGACTGGCGATATATCGCCAAATGTCCGCCAAATTATAACAACATTTGCATCGAAATTAGCAATGATTTCCCCCCAAAAAGCTGCAAAAGACCCCTTTAGAAACACCTGAATGCAACCGAAAGGGGAGGGGCACAACGATACACCGCTAGTAGTCTACGTACCAAATTTCAACTTTCTAGGACATACCGTTGAGTTATGCGACATACATACGCACATGCATACTTACATACAGAAGTCACGAGAAAACTCGTTGTCATTAACTCGGGAATCATCAAAATGGATATTTCGGGCGTCTGTACGTTCTTAGGCATATATACACGTGTGTTCGGGTCGAAAAAAAAAACTCAACATACATTGGGGGTGAGCAAAATGGAAATTAGGCCGATTTTTGAGTGAAATTTTTTTTGCGAATACAATACTTCCTTTTTTGTAAAAGGAAGTAATAATGATTCCAAATCTGAAACCTAATTAAGGCAATGACAGAAAATATCTTATTTTAAGGACAAAAAACATTTATTAATCGCTATTATGCTTGAAATGATTCGTTTAGAAACAATGCGGTTTTACGTTTTAAAGAGATTTCTAACTTTTCCGAAATAACTTAATTTTTTAAAGTTCAGCAGCGGTAAATGCGCAAGGGAATTTAAACTTTAAAGCTGGATGTGATAAGGGAGAAATTGCCGTGATATAAATTGTAATTTTTTATATGCATTTCAACATTTAAAATGTTGATTATAAAAGTTTATACAACTATTGAAAATGTTTTCATTAAAACCATACAAGAGTAAACGTGTCCAAAGGCATGTTTTGCTTTTGCCTCCCCCCCCCCAGATTACTGTCAATACGTCAATTCAGTTATGTCAAAGCATTTGTTACGGATTCGTATTAGTGAAAATTTTTATTTCTGTTATACTTTCTAGCGCTACTGCTTCAGTTGCATGTTCCGTAAAAGCTATAGACTTATTCACAAGTACTAAATCAAATGATTTGGCATATGGTATGTGGTTAAAAAAAAATTGTATCATATGTTTCATAGGTTTAAATAACTCTGTTGAATCCTGCTGTTTTTCTTAAGAATTACCGTTTGTCTCAAGGAGACCTCTTGATCAAGAGTAGAAGAATGGGACATCAAATACTTGTACCACACAAATTAAAAAAATACTACTCCGTTTTTTTTTTTTATCACAAAAAAAAAAGGATAATGAATAGTAAGGCATCAAATGTTTTTTTTTTCTTGATTTTCTGAAATGTTATTTGAATAATAAACGTAAGCAAACATAGTTTAATTTATTTCAAATAAATAAAAGAAACAAATTAAAATGACTTCGCTTTCTATTGCTAATTAGTTTTTTGCTGTGCTAATTTTGCATTACAAAGCTTTTTATTGCTAAGTGTACTCCCAGTTTTTACATCTGAAGTAACATCCTTTACCTATACAAAATTTTTTTTAAAGGATAATCAGTCTTTAAGATATGTATCTTTTTATAAAAATTAAAATGACAAAATAACTCTGAAATTTAAATGCTGATGAAAAAGATAACAGGAAAAAAAATCGATATTCAAATGTTTTGCCAAAACACATACAAAGATTAACATTAGCTTTACAACTCGAAACAATCTTTCAACTGTATAGTTCATCGCTTAACGTGCCAAACAACCACGCTACCGCTACCTTGACCTTTAGAGAGTGAAGTGTTTTTTTTTTCTGCAATTTCAAATGTTTTGAAAAATAAAAATTATATAATAAAAACGTTATGAAGAACAATCACAATTGAATAATACGACAAATGAAATCTTTTACTTAGATAAGTAAATATTTTCAGCAAAAAGAACAAAAACAAACGTTGTAGAAATAAGGAAAACAAAACCCAACAGAAAAATCTTACAAAATCAAATCAATGTACGTGAATATCAAAAAAAAAAAAAAAAAATATTCAAAAATCAGTTCGCCGACCACAACAATCCCACAATAGCGTCTGTTGGCCAGCGCTCTCTCGAGTTTACTCATCCTGCTATCTATTAGGAATTCATGGAACTAAGCAATTAATTAAACATTTAATTCACAATTACAAATATGCCGCGAACGGTCCCCCCCCCCCCAAACGGAACAAAAAGTATCCTATGTCCGTCTCCTGGTTCTAAGCTACCTTCCCACCAATTTTCAGCAAAATCGGTTCGGCCGTTCTTGAGTTATAAATAGTGTAACTAACACGACTTTCTTTTATATACAGAGAGAGAATAGCTTTTGGCGAAATTTCGGAACTTTTTTTTTTTCCTGAAGGTAATTTCTGATAGATTATCATGATTCATGTTTCTCTAAAGTAAAGAGTGCTGTCCAACCACGGATTGCATGGAATTTTCAAACGTCCAGATAAGACGAATTTATGTGAATACTAGTGGCACCCGCACGGCTTCGCCCGTAATAGAAAAATTAAAGGTCTTTTGGTTCGCTTGTATATTTACAAATAATGTATGGTGAATTTTCTTGCCAATTGGCTTGTACCGACGTTACAGTTCCACGTTCTGATAATTTCGTATCTCGCCAATTGGCTTGTGCCCATGTTACGGTTCCACGTTATGATAATTTCGTAATTTATGATAGTTTTTTTTTCTTAAAATTGGAATAGAAAAAGAACCACATCGAATTTTCGAAAAATCGCTTCGAGGTGCACACCCTCATGCTACATACTAACTTTGTGCCAAATTTCATGAAAATCGGCCGAACGGTTTAGGCGCTATGCGCGTCACAGACATCCTACAGACATCCAGACATCCTCCGGACAGAGAGACTTTCTGCTTTATTATTAGTAACTAGTGGCACCCGCACGGCTTCGCCCGTAATAGAAAAATTAAAGGTCTTTTGGTTCGCTTGTATATATTTACAAATAATGTATGGTGAATTTTCGCGACAATTGGCTTGTACCGACGTTACAGTTCCACGTTATGATAATTTCGTATCTCACCCATTGGCTTGCGCCCATGGTACGATTCCACGTTATGATAATTTCGTAATTTATGATAGTCTTTTTTCTTAAAATTTGAATAAAAAAAAACCACATCGAATTTTCGAAAAATCGCTTCAAGGTGCACATCCCCATGCTACGAACTAACTTTGTGCCAAATTTCATGAAAATCGGCCGAACGGTTTAGGCGCTATGCGCGTCACAGACATCCTACAGATATCCTACAGACATCCTCCGGACAGAGAGACTTTCTGCTTTATTATTAGTAAAGAAGAAGGGGGAAAAGTAAAAATTTGATGCGCGTACTCCGCTCATTTGAATGAGACTCTGCTTCTGCAAAAGCTGACATCGGTAAAAAATAATAGATTCGTCCATTTCCGGCTGTAAAACGGATGTTTGTCTTTCCATACACTCCGTGGTCAGACAGTATTATCTTTACTAATAATAAAGCAGAAAGTCTCTCTGTCCGGAGGATGTCTGTAGGATGTCTCTCTGGATGTCTGTAGGATGTCTGTGACGCGCATAGCGCCTAAACCGTTCGGCCGATTTTCATGAAATTTGGCACAAAGTTAGTATGTAGCATGGGGGTGTGCACCTCGAAGCGATTTTTCGAAAATTCGATGTGGTTCTTTTTTTATTCCAATTTTGAGAAAAAAAACTATCATAAATTACGAAATTATCGTAACGTGGAACCGTAACATGGGCACAAGCCAATTGGCGAGATACGAAATTATCATAACGTGGAACTGTAATGTCGGTACAAGCCAATTGGCGAGAAAATTCACCATACATTATTCTTTATCTTCTTTACTAATAATAAAGCAGAAAGTCTCTCTGTCCGGAGGATGTCTGGATGTCTGTAGGATGTCTGGATGTCTGTGACGCGCATAGCGCCTAAACCGTTCGGCCGATTTTCATGAATCTTCTTTATCTTTACTAATAATAAAGCAGAAAGTCTCTCTGTCCGGAGGATGTCTGGATGTCTGTAGGATGTCTGTAGGATGTTCGTAGGATGTCTGTGACGCGCATAGCGCTTAAAAAACCGTTCGGCCGATTTTCATGAAATTTGGCACAAAGTTAGTATGTAGCATGGGGGTGTGCACCTCGAAGCGATTTTTCGAAAATTCGATGTGGTTCTTTTCTTATTCCAATTTTAAGAAAAAAAACTATCATAAATTACGAAATTATCGTAACGTGGAACCGTAACATGGGCACAAGCCAATTGGCGAGATACGAAATTATCATAACGTGGAACTGTAACGTCGGTACAAGTCAATTGGCGAGAAAATTCACCATACATTATTTGTAAATATACAAGCGAACCAAAAGACCTTTAATTTTTCTATTGCGGGCGAAGCCGTGCGGGTGCCACTAGTGAATATATATTTTGTTTAATGTGGTATGTAAACTGCAAGAATAAAGTCTTATTTTTTGAAAGTTTAAGAACAATTTTAATCTTACTGGTGTTTTGTCTCACTTTAAGCACTTGATATGAAAAGAGCGTATTGAGTTGATCAATTAAAAACTACTCATCGTGATTTGCAAAAACCTTGAATAGCAGGCCGCAATCATATCTACATTTTCTACATCAATGATTCATCTATTCTTACCAGTACATTAGAGTACGTGACAAACAAGCTTCAACTGTAGACATTAGTAACATTTTACATTACTGCTAACACTAGTGTGGCATTTGAATAAGCTTTAAAATGCTTTGGAAGCTCAAATTGGCGCACTACTTGTGGACTAAGGTCTAAGTAACGGCGAAATTTCGTCTAGTTTTATAATTCAACTAGTGGTAACCGCACGGCTTTGCCCGTAATAGAAAAATTCAAAGGTCTTTTGGTTCGCCTGTATATTTACAAATAATGTATGGTGAATTTTCTCGCCAATTGTCTTGTACCCATGTTACAGTTCCACGTTATGATAACTTCGTATCTCGCCAATTGGCTTGTGCCCATGTTACGGTTTCATGTTATGATAATTTCGTAATTTACTCGTCCATCTTATGATATTTTTGTTCTTAAAATTGGAATAGTAAAAGAACCACATCGAATTTTTGAAAATTCGCTTCGAGGTGCACACCCCTATGCTACAAACTAACTTTGTGCCAAATTTCATGAAAATCGGCCGAACGGTCTAGGCGCTATGCGCGTCACAGACATCCTACAGACATCCTCCGGACAGAGAGACTTTCAGCTTTATTATTAGTAAAGATTCTACGATACGCATTTGCATCAGTAGGATCTTGTTTCATCATTTAGTATTTCACTGCAAAAGCGCAAGAACTATTGAGAATTGACAGCAAACATAATCTCTGAAATGTATACGTGTCCACATGTGAATTACAAATTCTAGTATAGGAATACTATAAATAATTCCGTTGTTTTCAAAGAACTCCCTGGCAGCTCGTAACGTTTATCACTTTTAACACAATTTTAACAGTCGCCTTAAAAGCTTATGAAACGAAGTTTGATTCATTAATGCAATTATTACAATAATGAAAATATGATTGATAAAGAGGAAAATTATAAACTAAATTTGCGGTACACGCAAGTTCAAGCTGTTGTACGATTGAAATTTCGCGGCAGTATTGAAAATAGAGGTTTTTTTTCCCCCGCCCAATGTCTATTCGTCTTTGAAAAATTCACATGAATATTTTCCATGTACCATTTTTACCATTTTTTTCCCTTTCAAAATTGCTAAAGGGCTTAAATAATCTGGTTATTTTCACCTATAAAAGC